>NC_084620.1:0-160000 GCF_033978795.1 Nerophis ophidion
TGATTAAGAAACATTTGCTCCCAATGTTGGCCATAACTTTGGTTGCGCTACATCGAGTGGAATTATTTGATCTTAAAAAGGCTTTTTCCATGTGTTATTTCAAATACTTTCCAATATCAACAATACACTAGCTCAGTGGTTCTCAACCTTTTTCCAGTCATGTACCCCCTGTGAACATTTTTTTTAATTCAAGTACCCCCTAATCAGAGCAAAGCATTTTTGGTTGAAAAAAAGGGATAAAGAAGTCAAATACAGCACTATGTCATCAGTTTCTTTATATTAAATTGCATAACAGTGCAAAATATTGCTCATTTGTAGTGGTCTTTCTTGAACTAATTGGAAAAAACTTGTTGAAAAATAAACAAATGATTCAATTATAAATAAAGATTTCTACACATAGAACTAATCATCAACTTAAAATGCCCTGCTGGGGATTGTAATAGAGATCCATTTGGATTCATGAACTTAATTCTAAACATTTCTTCACATTATTTATGGAACATGTCCACAAATAATCTAGGTGTCAACACTGAATATTGCATTGTTGCTTTTCTTTTCCGTTTTTGAACTTACATTCATAGTTTGTTGAGGTATTATTCAATAAAAACATTTATAAAGGATTTTCGATTTATTGCTATTTTTAGAATATTTTTTAAAAATCTCACGTACCCCTTGGCATACCTTCAAGTACCCCCAGGGGTACGCGTACCCCCATTTGAGAACCACTGCACTAGGAAATAATTTTGGCCAAGTTAGGTACCGGAGAGTTAAGAGTGTATCATTTTTTAAAATCATATGTCTTAATCAACATCTGTCCTAAATACAAATAGCAAACACATCATATTTTTATCCATTGAATGTCCATTTAATCTATTCATGTCTGTTTTTTAATTCAATAGGTTTGCATAAAATGAGTTTGCATCCTAGGTACTTGAACTCCTCCACTTGGGGCAGGGTCTCCTCCCTCACTCGAGTCTTGTTCACGAGTGAGGGAAGAGTGGATCGTGAGATCGACAGGCGGATCGGTGCGGCGTCTTCAGTAATGCGGACGTTGTACCGATCCGTTGTGGTAAAGAAGGAGCTGAGCCGGAAGGCAAAGCTCTCAATTTACCGGTCGATCTACGTTCCCATCCTCACCTATGGTCATGAGCTTTGGGTCATGACCGAAAGGATAAAATCACGTGTACAAGCGGCCGAAATGAGTTTCCTCCGCCGTGTGGCGGGGCTCTCCCTTAGAGATAGGGTGAGAAGCTCTGCCATCCGGGAGGAACTCAAAGTAAAGCCGCTGCTCCTCCACATCGAGAGGAGCCAGATGAGGTGGTTCGGGCATCTGGTCAGGATGTCACCCGAACGCCTCCCTAGGGAGGTGTTTAGGGCACGTCCAACCGGTAGGAGGCCACGGGGAAGACCCAGGACACGTTGGGAAGACTATGTCTCCCGGCTGGCCTGGGAACGCCTCGGGATCCCCCGGGAAGAGCTGTATGAAGTGGCTGGAGAGAGGGAAGTCTGGGTTTCCCTGCTTAGGCTGTTGCCCCCGCGACCCGACCTCGGATAAGCGGAAGATGATGGATGGATGGATGGAGTTTGCATCCATACTGTAAATGTTAAAATACTGTAATACTGTGTTAAATATCAGGACTAAATATATAAAACAAAACACATTTTGAAGCATTGTTGGCTGTTTCTAATTTCAGGGTTTTATTTTGGAGAAAATGTGCCATATTTCCTATTTGGAATTAGATGGGACAATCTTGGGAATTTATTTATACAGTTTTAACTCCCATGGGATTTTTTTTTTGTCAATTACGAGCAAAATGCACGACTTCTATGGATGTTTAATGTAAACTTAGTGCGTCCGCCAACTGCCACGCATACACACAAAACATAAGAAGCGGCGCCCTGTGTTCACAGAAGTAAACATGGCTTGTAGGTGTCAGTCATGGCTAGGACTAAAACGATCAATCAATTAAATCAGTTCGAAAAAAAGCTTAGACTTATATTCTGTGGCTTTCATTAATTGTTTATTTAAAAAAAAATCACAAAATCTAAGCCGCTTGGAATGCCTGGAACTTTAAATATGCTGACATAGTTTTCGCACTGCCGCTGCAGTAGAGTTCACGAGAGCGGTGGTGCGTGGCGGACGTGATTTCTGTGGCAGTGAACAGCATAGGGGTGTTTTTTGGGGTTTTTTTATGCACACATGTCAAAAGCCTAATAAAAATGTTGATGATGTGCATTTATTCTAAACCAGTGGTTCTCAACCTTTTTTCAGTGATGTACCCCCCTTTGAACATGTTTTTAATTCAAATACCCCCTAATCAGAGCAAAGCATTTTTGGTTGAAAAAAAGAGATAAAGAAGTAAGATACAGCACTATGTCATCAGTTTCTGATTTATTAAATTGTATAACACTGCAAAATATTGCTCATTTGTAGTGGTCTTTCTTGAACTATTTGGGAAAAAAAAGATATAAAAATAACTAAAAACGTGTTGAAAAATAAACAAGTGATTCAATTATAAATAAAGATTTCTACACATAGAAGTAATCATCAACTTAAAGTGCCCTCTTTGGGGATTGTAATAGAGATCCATCTGGATTCATGAACTTAATTCTAAACATTTCTTCACAAAAAAAGAAATCATTAACATCAACATTTATGGAACATGTCCACAAAAAATGTCTTGCTATCAACACTGGATATTGCATTGTTGCATTTCTTTTCACAGTTTATGAACTTACATTCATATTTTGTTGAAGTATTATTATTTTTGAATTGTTGCTGTTTTTAGAATATTTTATAAAAAATCTTACGTACCCCTTGGCATACCTTCAAGTACCCCCAGGGGTATGCGTACCCCCATTTGAGAACCACTCTTCTAAACAATAATAATGAAAGTAGATTGATTATACCCTATTACTAAAATAATTGATAACTGCTGCCCTAGTCCTGGCACATTTATTGCAATTTCAAAGACTTTGTACAAATAGAGTCAACATTCATTAAGAATTTTAGCTATGGTATTTTGTGGCACACTTGTTGTTTTTGGTTGAGGAGGCTGATCCTTCCCAGCAGGCACAAGACATTGTGAAGTGAAGTGAATTATATTTATATAGCGCTTTTTTCTCTAGTGACTCAAAGCGCTTTACATACTGAAACCCAATATCTAAGTTACATTCAAACCAGTGTGGGTGGCACTGGGAGCAAGTGGGTAAAGTGTCTTGCCCAAGGACACAACGGCAGTGATTAGGATGGCGGAAGCGGGAATCGAACCTGCAACCCTCATGTTGCTGGCACAGCCGCTCTACCAACCGAGCTAAACCGCCCACATTGATACAACATTGATTATACATACATGTCCTTTAAAACCGATTTTGAAACAATGTTGCAAAATAGTTGTATTTGGAAATTGAGATAACGTTGATGTCCAACGTTGGATCCACGTTGTTGAAAAGGTTAAATCTACTTCACAACCTAACCTTCAATTAACGTTGTCAAAAAGCATGTTATTTCAACATTGTACTGTATATCCATCCATCCATTTTCTGCAGTTTATTCCCTTTTGGGTCACTGGTGCTTATCTCAGCTACAATCGGGCGGAAGGCGGGGTGCACCCTGGACAAGTCGCCACCTCATCGCATGTGTACTGTATATGTGTTGGAAAATATATGTTGGAAAATGACCAAAATTCAATGGTCATATCAACGTCAGAACCCAACATTGATTAAACGTTGTCGAAAAGCATGTCGTTCCAACGTTATATTTGATTTGATCAATGTCAGGACCTAATTCAACAAGTTCCCATTATTGTTTTGATGTCTTGTGCCCGGTGGTTTAGAATAACGACGTAAATCCTCCTCTATTTTAACCTTTCTAAAACACCATCTTTTTGCCTATGCTGCTCCTTTGTCCAGCATTTATCTTTTTCTGTTTTGGCGAAGAATTGTGACGTTTGTCACTTTTCGATGACGTATACCGTATTTCCTTGAATTTCCACAGGGCATATAGTATGCGCCTGCCTTGAATTACTGCCGGGTCAAACTCGCTTCGCAAAATAATGAGCGCATGTTTAGTATTACCGCCGGGTCAAACTCGTGACGTCACGAGTGACACTTCCCCTGTCATTATTATCAAAATGGAGGAGGGTGATTTCAATACCGGTAATTTGAAATCGCATAAAGGGAAAAAGATTAAGAGCTATTCAGTAGGATTTAAGGTCCAAGCTTACATCACACTCAAATTTTTACTGCATGCCTTTGGTAAGTGCCGGAGTGAGAAGAGGTTTTAAAATAATTAGCGCATGCTTACTTTTACCGCATGCCTTTGGTAAGCGCAGGAGTGAGAAGAGGTTTTAAATTAATTAGCGCCCCGGCGGCAATTCAATGAAATACGGAAGGTTGGATAAATGCGGCCTGAACGTTCAGACTGCAGTCTCATCGGCTACTTGTCTGATTTATTTTCACATTCAAAACAGGCCTTGGTCAGATTTGGAAAAAATCGTAATGAAAACATCAGAAACAGGTCACTTATGGGTAAAAAACAGAGCAAAGTTAGATACTGACCCTTTCCCCCTTCATCCAAACCACCCTGGGAACTGGTTCGCCACTCATGGGGATCTCTAAGCGAAGTTTGTTTCCTGCTATAATTGTCACAGTGTTGTCTGGGAAGTTCAGACTTTCCAGGTGCAGCTTTGGAGGGTCTGACGAAAAAGAACAAGCAACATTAAATGCAAGCTTTTGTTACAGTAATAGGCGACACGTAATGGAACGTACCTATGACTTGAATCTTGGCAGATAGGCTCTGCGAGTAGCCATCAGGTACAAAGGTGTAATCTCCAGCGTCATGGAGGGAGCTCGTTTCAACTGAAAGTTCGTGATCCCTGAAAATAAAATCTATGTTTGGTACCACAGAGCAGTAATGGACAGTTGCTTTTGTTTAACAATGAGGTCATACCTATTTTTGTGTAGGATGTTAATGCGGTCATTGGCTTGGATTAGCTGTCCATTCCTGTACCATCGGCCTGGGACGTTGCCCGGGAAGATCTCACAGTGCAGCTTGAGAGGCTGACCCAGCAACACCTTCATGTCCTGCAGGTCCTGGTGGATCTTCAGTGGTTTCACTGTTTAAATGAAGCAAGTTCATCTCACAGAGCTGAACAGAGACAGTCCGTGCTAACAGTGAGGGAAGCATCAGCGTTACATACAGTCAACCTGTATGTGAGCCTCGGATGTGCCACCACTAGCCATGATGGAGTATGTCCCGGTGTCTTCCAGGGAGGCGTCATCAATCACCAGGAAGTGTTTGGTTCCCTCGCACTTAACTCGATATCTAGATCGAACTCCTGTTGAGATCTCAACACCGTTCTTCATCCTTAAAGACACACAGGAATAAGATGTTCGTACCTTTGCGCTGACCAGGGTTGTCCAAAGTATTGATACTTCGATACCAAATCGATACCAACAGGCAAAAAATTACATCGATACCTACTTTTACCTCAGAGAGCCATGTCAATTATCGGTATGTGGGCAATTTCAGCCGTCTTTAAAAACAATATCCAATGTTGCCCGATGTTTAAATAGTTGTGGAAGCCTGACAAATGCGGATTTGTTGATTCTGCTCTGCCCTTGCTCACAAAAAATATATAATAAAAGTGTGTGAGTGAAGCTTAACTGAAGGTGTGGTGTAACTCGGCTTCACAACACACATTATAACCCGCCTGCCTTGCCAGAGAATTAGATGTCGCAGAAATGAACAGTGATGCATTTGAGTTACTTTGTTGTTATATTTAGCGAGTAGAGGTACTTATTTCAGGTAAAAGAGAGGTCAATCAATCAATCAATCAATGTTTACTTATATAGCCCTAAATCACTAGTGTCTCAAAGGGCTGCACAAACCACCACGACATCCTCGGTAGGCCCACATAAGGGCAAGGAAAACTCCCACCCAGTGGGACATCGGTGACAATAATGACTATGAGAACCTTGGAGAGGAGGAAAGCAATGGATGTCGAGCGGGTCTAACATGATACTGTGAAAATTCAATCCACAATGGATCCAACACAGTCGCGAGAGTCCAGTCCAAAGCGGATCCAACACAGCAGCGAGAGTCCCGTTCACAGCGGAGCCAGCAGGAAACCATCCCAAGCGGAGGCGGATCAGCAGCGCAAGGTGTATTTTGCATTTATCAGCTAATCAAATACAAGCGGTCATAAAAGTATTCGCCGTGCGAGTGAGAGCGAATATCCGCCACCACAAGCCCAGGGACTGTGCATTACCACTACATGCAGAAAAGCTCCAGAAGCGTGCAACTTAACCTTTATCACTTTCATAAGTGCTAAGAAAACACAGCTGAAAGACACTCTTCTGTTGTTTGGCAACATTTTGAACACCGCTGCTTTAATTATTTTTTTTATGGGCCCGTGGAACATTGTTGTAAAAAATAAATAAAAAAGTAGCAAAAATGTGAAAATGTAGCAAAAAAGCTCAATTTAATGGGAAAATGATGCAATGTTGATACTGTACTTATAACGAATAGAAATGCAAAGATTTTTATTGAAATATATGTTTTAGCTTTTTAATTAGCCTCTTTCATTACAAATGACATGATGACACTGGCAGCATATTAAAATAATATTAATAACAATATTGTTTGTTTTATGTTTACCTGAAGTCTCTACGCCACTGCTGTTCTTTTTAGAATGTGAAATAGTTTATTATTAGTTATTTACAGTTGGGCAAAAAAGTATTTAGTCAGCCACTGATTGGGCAAGTTCTCCCACTTCAAATGATGACAGATGTCTGTAATTTTCATCGGAGGTACACTTCAACTGGGAAAAAAAAAATCCAAATAAAAGGATTTATTTGTAAATTATGGTGGAAAATAAGTATTTAGTCAACCATTCAAAGCTCTCACTGGTGGAAGGAGGTTTTGGCTCAAAATCTCACGATACATGGCCCAAATCATTCTTTCTTAACACAGATCAATCATCCTGTCCCCTTAGCAGAAAAACAGCCCCAAAGCATGATGTTTCCCCCCCCATGCTTCACAGTAGGTGTGGTGTTCTTGGGATGCAACTCAGTATTCTTCTTCCTCCAAACACGACGAAACCAACAAGTTCTATTTTGCTTTCATCTGACCACATGACATTCTCCCAATCCTCTGCTGTATCATCCATGTATCCATTTTGGTATAAACTCCACTCGTCGTGTTTGGAGGAAGAAGAATACTGAGTTGCATCCCAAGAACACCATACCTACTGTGAAGCATGGGGGTGGAAACATCATGCTTTGGGGCAGTTTCTCTGCTAAGGGGACAGGACGATTGATCCGTGTTAAGGAAAGAATGAATGGGGCCATGTATCGAGAGATTTTGAGCCAAAACCTCCTTCCATCAGTGAGAGCTTTGAATGGTTGACCAAATGCTTATTTTCCACCATAATTTACAAATAAATTATTTTAAATTCCTACAATGTGATATATCCTGGATTTTTTCTTCCACATTCTGTCTCTCACAGTTGAAGTGTACCTATGATGAAAATTACAGACCTCTGTCATCATTTGAAGTGGGAAACTTGCACAATCGGTGGCCGACTATAATCATACTTATAAGCACAGTGTTGTTTGTTTTGATATACTGGGAGGTTGTAGAACACTGCTGTTCCTTTTAGAATATATAGTCACATCTTGGTAGTTCATACTGATATTTATTGTTGAAGCAGTGATGTTATGACAATTGAAAACCGTTTTCAGTAAAGTAATGAATTTAAAAGTATGTGGATTTTTGTTTTGGGGCGGCATAGCTCGGTTGGTAGAGTGGCCGTGCCAGCAACTTGAGGTTGCAGGTTCGATTCCCGCTTCCGCCATCCTAGTCACTGCCGTTGTGTCCTTGGGCAAGACACTTTACCCACCTGCCCCCAGTGCTACCCACACTGGTTTAAATCTGACTTAGATGTTGGGTTTCAGTATGTAAAGCACTTTGAGTCACTAGAGAAAAGCGCTATATAAATATAATTCACCTCACTTCACTTTTGTTTTATCATAGCATAGAATAAATACTGAGAATCGTGGAAATTCATAGGTATCGGTATGGACTACTAATTTTCTGGTATTGTGACAACCCCAGTGTTGACAGATCTTTATGTTCTTGATGTTTTCTTTACCATTTGACCGCAGCACCTTCCTCCGTCACCTCACACTCCAGCTCGATCCTCTCGTTCACGGTGGTCTTGACGGCCTCCAGTTCCTTAACGATCTTAACTGGCAACTCTGCGGTTCGGAAAAAAGGATCACAGCGCTTAAGGACAGCGAATCAACAAGTCTTAGCCATTAATGATTGTCTGCCGTACCTTTGACCAAGAGCTCCGTGGAGCACTTCTCCTCTCCTGCGGACACAGAATATGCAGCGTCGTCGTTGGGGCCGCAGTTGTTGATGACCAAGATCCTTTGCGTGCCCTTGTGCTCAAATATATACCTAAACAGGATCCCCTAGTTACACCTTGAGGGAATCTTCACCTGCAGCCCCATCCCCAACTTGCTTGAACAAACTTTCACTCTCAGCTACGTCCGCATGCACGTAGGCCCAGACACTCCGAAACACTGAACGTGAAAGACAGAGCTGGACGAACGGACTTACTTCCTTGAACTTAAGGTCACCGATGGAGCCAGAATGGGGCCAGAGCACAGGGGGTGTACAGGAAGTGATTATGGCAAACAGGAAGGCGCATCATGACACGACATGACAGACAGACATAGACAGAGAGACATCATGCCTGGGAGGGTAGAGTGTGTAGTCAACAATGTTGCAACCAAAAGAACGATTGCGACTTTTCGGGGGAAGAAAGTCCTGCAGATGAAGCCAGAAAACAGCAGTAGCCTCCCAGATGGCTTTAGCTTGGCATGGCTTTGACATGTGTGTGATTTGGATTTAGGTTTATCTCTTGGTCCACAAGTCTAGAATCTAATCTATGTGATGCTTTTGTGTACTTGCTCTAGTCTAGCTATAACCTTGAAGCAATGTTCCTATAATATATCTATCTATATATATATATATATATATATATATATATATATATATATATATATATATATATATATATATATATATATATATATAATGTTCTCAAGTGTGTTTTCAAAGCCATTGATCAGTCCTCCCAGGATTTCGCAGGCTTTTTTGGGGGATTGTTGCGGTTTAAAATGCCTGAATTCGTTAAATGTTTTCGAGGCTTATTTTTTTTTTTCACTAACATTGACTGTTCTTATGAATTTGTGACCAATTTTTCTAAGTGTTCCATGCAACCCTAACCTCAAAAAGCACCAACATTGTAAAACAAATATTCTATTAATGTTTTACTCATTTTATGCCACACAGACTTAAAAGTAGACACTAGGTGGCAGTAAAGGCACAAACTTATATACTGTTTTAATTGACTATAACTATCCATCCATCCATCCATTTTCTACCGCTTATTCCCTTTTTGGGGTCGCGGGGGGCGCTGGCGCCTATCTCAGCTACAATCGGGCGGAAGGCGGGGTACACCCTGGACAAGTCGCCACCTCATCACAGGGCCAACACAGATAGACAGACAACATTCACACACTAGGGCCAATTTAGTGTTGCCAATCAACCTATCCCCAGGTGCATGTCTTTGGAAGTGGGAGGAAGCCGGAGTACCCGGAGGGAACCCACGCATTCACGGGGAGAACATGCAAACCCCACACAGAAAGATCCCGAGCCTGGATTTGAACCCAGGACTGCAGGACCTTCGTATTGTGAGGCAGACGCACTAACCCCTCTGCTACCGTGAAGCCCTGACTATAACTACTAATTGTAAAATTCATTTGATGAGTTAAAGGCCCTTTTTATCTTCTTCTCTCTCACTCGTGAACAAGACTCCTAGGTACTTAAACTCCTCCACTTGGGGCAGGGTCTCCTCCCCAACCCGGAGATGGCACTCCACCCTTTTCCGGGCGAGAACCATGGACTCGGACTTGGAGGTGCTGATTCTCATTCTGGTCGCTTCACACTCGGCTGCAAACCGATCCAGCGAGAGCTGAAGATCCCGGTCAGATGAAGCCATCAGGACCACATCATCTGCAAAAAGCAGAGACCTAATCCTGCGGTCACCAAACCGGAACCCCTCAACGCCTTGACTGCGCCTCGAAATTCTGTCCATAAAAGTTATGAACAGAATCGGTGACAAAAGACAGCCTTGGCGGAGTCCAACCCTCACTGGAAATGTGTCCGACTTACAATGCGGACCAAGCTCTGGCACTGATCATACAGGGAGAGGACCGCCACAATAAGACAGTCCGATACCCCATACTCTCTGAGCACTCCCCACAGGACTTCCCGAGGGACACGGTTGAATGCCTTCTCCAAGTCCACAAAGCACATGTAGACTGGTTGGGCAAACTCCCATGCACCCTCAAGAACCCTGCCGAGAGTATAGAGCTGGTCCACAGTTCCACGACCAGGACGAAAACCACACTGTTCCTCCTGAATCCGAGGTTCGACTATCCGACGTAGCATCCTCTCCAGTACACCTGAATAAACCTTACCGGGAAGGCTGAGGAGTGTGATCCCACGATAGTTGGAAGAAGGAGCTGAGCCGGAAGGTAAAGCTCTCAATTTACCGGTCGATCTACGTTCCCATCCTCACCTATGGTCATGAGCTTTGGGTCATGACCGAAAGGACAAGATCACGGGTACAAGCGGCCGAAATGAGTTTCCTCCGCCGTGTGGCGGGGCTCTCCCTTAGAGATAGGGTGAGAAGCTCTGCCATCCGGGAGGAACTCAAAGTAAAGCCGCTGCTCCTCCACATGGAGAGGAGCCAGATGAGGTGGTTCGGGCATCTGGTCAGGATGCCACCCGAACGCCTCCCTAGGGAGGTGTTTAGGGCACGTCCAACCGGTAGGAGGCCACGGGGAAGACCCAGGACACGTTGGGAAGACTATGTCTCCCGGCTGGCCTGGGAACGCCGCGGGATCCCCCGGGAAGAGCTAGACGAAGTGGCTGGGGAGAGGGAAGTCTGGGTTTCCCTGCTTAGGCTGTTGCCCCCGCGACCCGACCTCGGATAAGCGGAAGATGATGGATGGATGGATGATGGAGTTAAAGGCCTCTTTAATGTCCGCTGTTTGCTTTGGCATCCATAAGTTGCAGACATTCTCTCTCCGTGCTTTACACTGGAAATGTGTTTGTTCATCTCAAAAATTCATTTATGTTAATGTTTACCGCCGCACGTTAAGAACATTTTTTGAACTGTTGAGAATGATCTACGGCGCTCATTTTTGTTGCTGAATGAGAGGTGATGAGAGGTAATCATCACACTTCAACATCACTGCAAAGGAAAATATGTTCCTAATTGTCTTATCCTGGATAAATACAGTTAAGTTAAAATAAGTATAGCAATATATGTAGGGCTGTCAAAATGAACGCGTTAATACAAGAAATGTCGCAGGGAATCCTGAAGGAATCAATAAAGTACTATCTATCTATTATTAATGAACACACTAAGAATAATCATGCAATTTATTTTGACCATACAAGCACTTTTACCTTAACTGTGTGTGATCAGATCAATGCATAAATGCATGCACAAAAGCGAGAGAGGTGACTCCAAATTTCACTCCAAAATAGAGCTTGAAAGAACTTTAGATATACTGTTGTCAAGTTTTTTGTAAAAATGACGTGCATTCCAGCAAAATGCTTAAAAACGTTCCTGACAATAACATTGCATTTGTATACAAATATTGGGGTCTTTTTGTAAGTAAATTTGAATCATGCAAGCGAGCCTGGGATTATTTATGATTATTCCAAATTTCCGAAATGTGATTAAAGGGGAACATTATCACCAAACCTATGCAAGCCTCAATATAGAATAGAATAGAGTTTTATTGTCATTATTGCAATGAACAGGTTCAAAGAACAACGAAATTGGAGCAGCTCCTCCTAAGGTGCATATACATATATACCTTGATGTTGCAGAAAAAAGACCATGTATTTTGTTAACCGATTTCCGAACTCTAAATGGGTGAATTTTGGCAAATTAAACGCCTTTCTGTTTATAGGTCTTTTACGGATGACGTCAGAACGTGACGTCACCGAGGTAATTTAATTTTCACATTACAAACACCGGGTCTCAGCTCTGTTATTTTCCGTTTTTTCGACTAATTTTTGGAACCTTGGAGACATCATGCCTCGTCGGTGTGTTGTCGGAGGGTGTAACAACACTAACAGGGAGGGATTCAAGTTGCACCACTGGCAGACCCCCATTGAATGTGCCAGAGTGTCTTCACATTTTACCGGCGATGCTAAGACAGACATGGCACAGAGATGTATGGATAACCTGCAGATGCATTTGCAACGATTAAGTCAACGAAATCAGAAAGGTGAGTTTTGTTGATGTTGTTGACTTATGTGCTAATCAGACATATTTGGCCACGGCATGACTGCCAGCTAATCGATGCTAACATGCTACGCTAATCGATGCTAACATGCTAATTACGCTAGCTGTATGTACATTTGAAAGTAAATACCCACATATAATGCGAAACAAACACTTACCAATCGACAGATTTAAGTTGCTCCAGTGTCACAAGATGCTAAAGTCCTGATCGTTTGGTCTGCACATTTTACTGGCGATGCTAATAAGGCAGCCATGCTATGGGCCACTTCATTAGGTACACCCATGCTATGGCCGAATAGCGTCAATAGCTTCAATTTCTTCTTCAATTTCGTTTTCGCTATCTGCCTCCATACTCCGACCATCTGTTTCAACACATGCGTAATCTGTTGACTCGCTTAAGCCGCTGAAATCCGAGTCTGAATCCGAGCTAATGTCGCTATATCTTGCTGTGGTAACCGCCATGTTGTTTGTATTGGCAGCACTGTATGACGTCACAGGGAAATGGACAGTCGCATCGCAAATAGTGAAAATCAAGAACTTTAAAGCTTTTTTTAGGGATATTCCGGGAGGTGTAAAATTTTGAAAAAAACTTCGAAAAATAAAACAAGCCACTGGGAACTGATTTAAAAAAATGTTTTAACCCTTTTGAAATTGTGATAATGTTCCCCTTTAATTTGATTAATAAAATAAACATATGACAGCCCTAAATACATGTAAACTTGGAAGTAGATGTATGTGAAATTACCCAGAGGGCTTAGCGCTGTAGAAAGGAACAGTAAGTAGGATGACAGTTGTGTTGTTTGAGCAACACAAAGTTAACGTATGGTTACACATTATTGTTACTGCCTCATCTACACAAGAAACATACGTAAGTTTGGATCAGACAGTTGAGGTGCGTGTTTGAGCGCGGCTCACGGACAAATTCTATCGGCGAGAATGAAGCTGACTGGCCAAAATGTGCAGGGAAGTTGCAGGCCCTGGATAAGGTTGCGAGGGATCGTTTGAATTTGCGTGAATCGATCGTGACATTGCGAAATCCTGGAGGGACTGATGAGTTAAAGACCTGTGAAGGAGGTACCGCCTTTTCCCTGTACAGAGGCAAACAGTACAAAGCGCAGTTAAACACAACAATTCCTTTGTGATGATCTCACGAATGTTGCTTGGCGGCATGTTCCATTGCACCTGACCAGAGCCACATTAGCATGGAGAAGAAGCAGGCGAGGGCATTTCCGCAAATGAAACGCATTGTCTGAAATGCACTTCATTTGTGCAGTGTTTAAAGGGCAAACAACATAGCCGATACGCCACAGGCGACGATGGAACTTACTTGGGGCTGGGACGGATTTCCTGTCCATTTTTGTACCACTTGAGGTCAACTGTGGGGTCAGCCAGGTCCACCATAAGGCGGATCTTTCCGCCTTTATCCACCTGATAAGCAGGCTCCAGCTTCTTGGCGAACGCTGTCAAAAATGCACATTCAGGTTAAATTGGGCAACAGGGGGACAGCAATGGACGACGGAGGAGATGTACCTTCACTCTTCTTCTCCTCTTTGGGGATCTTCTTCATCCTGCGCAACAGGCCTCTAAGATCTGTGATGCCATACTCGAATGCAATCTTCTCGTACTGATCAGGACGGGCATTCTTTAGAATCTCCCACACGTCCACCTCGGGGGCGTCGTCCTGCGCCTTATGCTCTCTGGTGGTGTCGGATATTTGGGCAGAATGTGAGGATATAAGTCAACGGAGGGTGTTTGCAACATGTCCTGAGAAACTCGTCATGAACCCTGACATGGTAGGAGGTTCTGGTAATGATAGGTGGTACAATCGCCATTTTTTTTAGGAGGTCATGATTTTCATTTAGGGGTTTCTTTTTGTCTCGCATTCCTCAGGACATGTCACACAAAGGGATGGGCTTCACCTATGTTGACCTTGATCTTGGAGACCAATATTCAGTGTAGTGAAGGAGTGCACTGCTTGGTTAAAGTTTTTAGTGCATTGTTGTTATTTTTAATGTATTTCAGCTGTTACGGTTATTAATGCTATTGCGGTTTTGTTGAATGTGTGCAAAAAGTACACAGTGAAATTTTTCACCAATCAAAGTTTATATAGCGTTAAATCACAAGTGTCTCAAAGGGCTGCACAAGTCACAACGACATTCTGGGCTCAGATCCCACATCAGGGGTATTTTCCAACCAACTTTTATCCAACAATTTAAAAAGACTTTAAAGATTTCATGTAAAAAATAATGCCTATTACGGATGGGACTCTTACACTGATCCGACTCCGCTTGGGATGGTTTCCTGTGGACGGGACTCTCGCTGCTGTCTTGGATCCGCTTCGAACTGAACTCTCGCGGCTGTGTTGGAGCCACTATGGATCGAACTTTCACAGTATCATGTTAGACCCGCTCGACATCCATTACTTTCAGTCCCCTGGGGGGGTGGGGGGGGTTGGGGGGTTGCCCACATTTGAGGTCCTCTCCAAGGTTTCTCATAGTCATCATTGTCACTGGCGTCCCACTGGGTGTGAGTTTTCCTTGCCCTTATGTGGGTTCTTCCGAGGATGTCGTAGTCGTAGTGGTTTGTGCAGTCCTTTGAGACATTTGTGATTTAAGGCTATATAAATAAACATTGATTGATTTATTACAAAAACTCTTACAGTGCGATTCTGATTCTTCCGGAGACAATTTTGATTCCGAATCACTTATTGATTTAACGCGATTCCCAATTCCAACCAATTAACCTGAATACACGGGCTTCACGGTGGCAGAGGGGTTAGTGCGTCTGCCCCACAATACGAAGGTCCTGCAGTCCTGGGTTCAAATCCAGGCTCGGGATCTTTCTGTGTGGAGTTTGCATGTCCTCCCCATGAATGCGTGGGTTCCCTCCGGGTACTCCGGCTTCCTCCCACTTCCAAAGACATGCACCTGGGGATAGGTTGATTGGCAACACTAAAATTGGCCCTAGTGTGTGAATGTGAGTGTGAATGTTGTCTGTCTATCTGTGTTGGCCCTGCGATGAGGTGGCGACTTGTCCAGGGTGTACCCCGCCTTCTGCCCGATTGTAGCTGAGATAGGCGCCAGCGCCCCCCGCCACCCCAAAAGGGAATAAGCGGTAGAAAATGGATGGATGGACGATTTGGTTTTTAAATTATATTAAAACCAGGTTGCCAGCTGCTTGGTTGTTTACGCTGTTGAAATGACCTAAAATACTGTATTTTCAAAAAGCTTGAATCAATTTAGAATCGTTTTATATAACAATCCCAATTTAGACATAAATAAATAAATAATTCAGAACCCTAAATGTCTATGTGCATATAAAACATACCGTATTTTCCAGACTTTAAGTCGCACCAGTACATAAGCTGCACACACAAAGTTTTACAAGGAAAAAATATTTGAAATGAGATATCTACATAGAAAGATTTTGTAAATGTTGACACATTAATTGTTTCCAAACAGTTCCTGTAACACGGCAGTAAAATTAAACAAAACAGACGTCTTCATTCATCCTTTACAAAATTAATATCCATCCATCCATCCATTTTCTACCGCTTATTCCCTTTTGGGGTCGCGGTGGGCGCTGGCGCCTATCTCAGCTACAATCGGGCGGAAGGCGGGGTACACCCTGGACAAGTCGCCACCTCATCGCAGGGCCAACACAGATAGACAGACAACATTCACACTCACATTCACACACTAGGGCCAATTTAGTGTTGCCAATCAACCTATCCCCAGGTGCATGTCTTTGGAAGTGGGAGGAAGCCGGCGTACCCGGAGGGAACCCACGCATTCACGGGGAGAACATGCAAACTCCACACAGAAAGATCCCGAGCCTGGATTTGAACCCAGGACTGCAGGATTGTATTGTGAGGCAGACGCACTAACCCCTCTGCCACCGTGAAGCCCAAATTAATATGATTTTCTATTTTTTTAATAAGGATCACAAAGTTTATCAGGCTTCTTCTTAGGTGTGCTTTGTAAACATTTGGGGTTTGAACATTTTCTTAACGTGGATCATTTCACTACATTCATTGTTTGGCTTAAACCATTTCATAATTTAGCCATAGATTAGCCGCACCTTTGTACAAGACGCAGGGTTCAAAGCTTGTGAAAAAAGTAGCGTCTTATTGTCCATAAAATTACAGTAAGTAAGAATAGAATAAAACCTGAGACAATCTCTTGTACCCCTTGGCATACTTCCAAGTACCCCCAGGGGTTCGCGTACCTTCATTTAAGAACCACCGTCCTAGAGTATCTGTCCATCTATTCTCTACCGCTGGTCCCTCTCGGGGCCGCGGGGGGTGCTGTAGCCTATCCCAGCTGCATTCGGGCGAAAGGCGATGTACACCCTGGACAAGTCGTAATCTCCTAGAGCAGTGGTTCTCAATTTTTTTCACCATGTATCACTTCAGAAAACACTTGGCTCTCAAAGTACCACCAAAATGACCAGGATTAAAATACAGTAGCGCAATAGGCCTAAGTATTCATTACAAACAAAGCAGAGGTTTTTTTTTTAACCAGTTAAATTAATATTTTTAACCACTGTAACATTATGCGGAGTTTAAAGTGTAACACTGTGTTCGAATATTTATTTAAGTGATTCTTTGGCGCACAACTTGATGGAGCCTGCATATCACACAGTTGGAGAATCACTGTCTTAGAGGTTATGCTTTAGGTTAGTGAGATTATTCCTTTTGGCCCATCCCTTTGTTTGATTCTCATTCCATTGATAAGATGCTTGGACAGTGTTAGACTTTGAAGTTGTCTGTTAAATTGTTATGGTAGTGAGATCCAGGTTAGCGTGTTCATTACAACATTCAGTCAGTTCTTTCAAGGACATTTTTGCAAATGTCTGAAAGTACAAACAAGCGCAAACAAGTATTATTTCATTCTCTTCTTGTTTTTGTTTTTTTCCATCCGTTTATTTTCAGGCAATTACATGGAAGGCTGAAATAAACATGGCTATGTTTGCCTTATATTTCTCACTAGAAATAAAATGTAGCGGTAACACTATTTTCCCGCATCAATTCCCTGTGGCTCCCTTACGCGTCATTAATGATCCAAAACAGCCAAGGACTGTTTCCATCATGGCAGAATGCAGGGGGAGCCGATCGGAATGCTGCCTTCAAATGAAGTGTTACCGAACTACAGTAGGCCAACACTCTCGTTTGTATAACTCGGTGCTACAAGTCATGCTGGGGACTCTACAGGATTACAGTACTCACCCGCAGTAAGGTCTAATAGTTTTACTACTTATGGTTTTCTTTCTACTAACCTTTGATTTCTGAATATGTAGGGGAGAAGAAGAGACAAGCCCAAAATAAATGGATCATTTATCAAGCTTTTGGCTTAGCTTAAACTCAATAAGCCACTTTGGCCAGGAAGCATTTTGTACACTGGCATCATATGGCCTTCTTAAATGATTCGAAAGGATGCAGATCCGCAAAAAAAAAAAAAAAAGCACTGAATGATTAGTGGAGGGGGCAACATCCACTGAGTCTCACCTATGTTTAAGTAGAGCACTAAAGTCAAGCTCCCCTGCATCTTCTTGGCCTTCACTGCTGTTGTTAACAAGGAGAGATTAATAAGGATTTCATGAAAAGATACAACAGTCACTGGTCAACAATGCTTACACGAGCAACACAAAGCAAACGTCAATCAGTGTATTAGCTCGGGGCTAACAAGTGATTGGTGCTTACACAAAAAGACAATCTGTGAGTTTCAGGTAGAAGTCCAAAAACAAGGCGTCTTTGTGTAAGACATTCGCCGCCGCGTCCCAGGTCATATTGCGTCAACACTGCGATGGCGCAACGATACCGGGATGCTTTGCATTGCTTTCCAAACACATTGTTTGAGGGTGTTTTAATATGTTTGATGATATATCTGGTGTCAATTATAGGTCAGTTGCTTTCTGTTTTGCATACAGAATATACTTTTGGAGGCATTCGATCAACCGCAAATGGACTGTTCAGTTTGTCTAAGAAGACCTTTCGCCTCTTGTCTGAGCAAGCTTCATCAGTTCATGCTCACAGACTTTGGGTTGGTCGGACTAGATCTGACGGCCAATTCAGATTTTTTTGTTGAGTCCGATTTTTTTGTGTGGTTGTTCACATTGCTAAAAATATCCGATTTCTATATATGTCTACTAATATGAATGTAATGCGCCCGTGAGCTGACCCGTTTAAGTAAACAGGGCTCTAATTGTAGTAGATCTTAGTCGTGGCGCATCTGTGGAAGTTTCAAGGAATTTTCTTAACCAAACTTCTTGGCGTAGGACCTATGTGTCATAGTCAAGGCCATAGAATGAATTATCTACATCAGTGGTCCCCAAACTCGATTGGTACCGGGCCGCAGAATAATTTTTTTATACTTTTTTTTTTTTTTTAATTAAAAAAAAATAAAAAATATTTATTTTTTATTTTTTATTAAATCAACATAATAAACACAAGATACACTTACAATTAGTGCACCAACCCATAAAACCTCCCTTTTTCTGTCAGGCATTCCCCTGACAGTTTGTCTATGTTTTAGTTTTTTCCTCTGTATTTGTCTGTTTCCTCTGTGTTTAGTATTTCCTGTCCTTAGTTCCTGTCTAGTGCGCTTATTTTGTCAGCTTCCTGTCTTGTTCCCTGAGTGCTGTGTTCCTCCTCAGCAGCGGCTGATTGGCACCTGGCCACACCTGTTGCCAATCAGCCCGCTCCTATTTGTACCTGCTTTGTGTTGTGTAAGTTGCTGGATCATTGTATTGTCATTTGTATTGTCGTTGCCTCATGTCACTGTCGTGCCAGGAGGAGAGATGGGGTTGGGGCTGGAGCCAGAGCGCGAGCGAGAACGAAAGAGAAAAATACAATTGCTGGAAAGCAACTGAGAGACATATTGAAAAATAAAACAATAGTGTAACCCTGAAACGGGCTCTTATGTCGGTGCTTGGTGGTCTGAAGAACCCCCAGGAGGACACGCCCCACACTAACCAATAATAAATAAATAACGTCTTACCGCAACTTCTTGAACAGGTGCGGTAGTAAACGGATGGATGGACTAAAAATGCATGAGAATTTTTTATGTTTTGAACATTATTTTTAACAAGTGGAATTATTAATTACTTATCATGTTAAACAATGTCAGCTCAGATTTATCCGAGAGCCAGATGCAGTCATCAAAAGAGCCACATCTGGCTTTAGAGCCATATGTTCCCTACCCCTGGCGTAGATACAACAGAAAAACCTAGTATCTCAAGGGACCAATCGGAGCTTCTTTGTCAGTCGCCTTATTGTCTTTAATGAGACATTTGCACGAATGGGGGCCGACGGTCAACCTGATTATGTGATATTATGGCACCAGGGGATATTTGGAAGATTGGCCCAGGACGTTGCAAGCACCTTCATTAAAAGTATTGTTCTTGATTCTTCCCCTTGCATACTCTTTTGGGCAGATAACTGTGGCGGTCAAAATAAAAACCGGACGCTGTACACGGCTCTTGCCCATTGTGCAAACGCAGAATGGGGCCCACCCGAGATTGTGATAAAATATCTGGAGAAAGGGCACACGTTCATGAGAGCAGATTCAATCCATGGCTCAATCGGCAAGAAAATGAAAGCTCAAGAAAACATCTATACGTTTGATGACTTTGTAGATCCTTGTAAGACAGCATCAAGATAGATTGGTTTTCCTTTGTTTTCTCACAATCAGCTAGAAGTGAGTTACTAGGTTTTGCCTTTGGACGGGAGACATGATGTCATGACATAGCAAATGCTAAAGTGTTTCTGCAAATAAACATGGCTGCAATTCCAGAAGGTCTCAGGCCTGTCTGGCAATTTAAATGATTTTGTGGAGTCACGGTCGACATTTTCTGAACCGAATTATTGCGCGTAGAAGATTGAAAAGTGCTATCATTTTGCTTCTCGCAGTTTGTTGGACATTTGCTTTGACGTCTGCTCCAAAGAGCGTCTTAGCGAGCAGTCGTAGACAAGATTGGCGAAGCACTGACATGAGTTCCTACAACAGTTTTTCCCCCGGTTTTCTGGTCATTTTTCAACTATTTATTATGGCGAAAAATGATGATGCTTATTGCCTTGTTTACCTGTATGTCATCTTTTTTGTAAGGGGCGCTGGAAGCCGGCAGACCCGTCAGCGATCCTGTTCTGTCTCCCTGTAATGTTTGTCTGATCTTGAATGGGATTGTGCTGAAAATTGTAATTTTCCTGACGGAATAAATAAAGTACTATCTATCTATCTATCTATCTATCTATGATAGAGGTCTGGGTCGGATACAAAAACTAAAATCGTAATTGCACTGTTCGAAAAAACATGAAAAAATGTGATACAGGTCACATATGGGTGAAAAAAAAGAAGTCTGAATTGACCTGCAGTGTGAACAAGGCCTATAAACATGAATTACCGACTCACTGGCCTTGTGGTTAGATCATGGGTGTCAAACTCTGGCCCGCGGGCCAAATCTGGCCCCCCGTGTAATTTAATCTGGCCCTTGAGGCAATATCAATTTAGCATTCGAGCTGGCTCGCCGGTGTTAATACTCGCCGCTAATACTCATACTTGCCAACCCTCCTAATTTTCCCGGTAGACTCCCGAAGTTCAGTGCCCCTCCCGAAAATCTCCCGGGGCAACCATTCTCCCGAATTTTTACCGATTTCCACCTGGACAACTATATTGGGAGCGTGCATTTAAGGCACTGCCTTTAACGTTCTCTACAACCTGTCGTCACGTCCACTTTTCCTCCATACTAACTGCGTGTCACATAATATTTGTGGCGTTTACACACACGCACAAGTGAATGCAAGGCATACTTGGTCAACAGCCGTACAGGTCACACCGAGGGTGGCCGTATAAACAACTTTAGCACTGTTACAAATATGCGCCAGACTGTGAAACCACACCAAACAAGAATGACAAACACATTTCGGGTGAACATCCGCACTGTAACACAAAATAATAAATACCCAGAACTCCTTGCAGCACTAACTCTTCCGGGAAACTTCCAGCAAACTGACCAATATTTAACGTTTCATTCATGCATTTTCTCTTGCTACTTTAAGGCTTGAATGTTTGGTTCATTCATCATTATTTTATTTTCAAATTTATTATTAGCCTGTGGAAAAACATTTATATTTACTTTTAGAAGATTGCAAATAGAAAAAAAGGCATAACATTTTTATTTAAATTTTATTTGATATGCCATTGATATTTTTTTAATTATTATTATTATTATTTTAAACTGGATTTTGCATGTCACTAAAGTTATATAAGCCTTGCTTGTTAAATATATAATGCTAAACTTGTTTGAGTCCCTATTAAAAGGTTAATTTGCTCAACCTTGGCCCGCGGCTTTGTTCCGTTTAAAATTTTGGCCCACTCTGTATTTGAGTTTGACACCCCCGGGTTAGATTGTCCGCCCTGAGATCGGTAGTCATACCAAAGACTATTAAAATAGCACTCAGCATCAAGGTTTGGAGTTGGGGGTTAAATCCCAAAAATGATTCCCCTGCTCACTTCTCCCCTCACCTCCCAGCGGGGGTCGAGGGTGATGGGTCAAATACAGAGAATAATTTCGACAATCATTGGTACTTTAACTTTAATGAAGCTTGCTCAGATGACTGGCGAAACGTGTTCTATGACAAACTGAACAGTCCAGGTGTAAGCGATTGAATGCCCTGAGAATACAATGATCTGGATGAATGAGAAGATTCATAGACATACAGAATATTGTATACTATATTTTCTGATGCTCTCTCTCTACTTGATTTGTTATTCTTTGGTTACCTCCTTTTGAAAGCTGATCTGATATCAATACTCTGTGACGGTCCGGCCTCTGGAAGAGAGCAACAAACATTCATTTGCACAGTCCGCGTTTTGGTGTATCTTTCGGTCGTTGATGTTGGTTTTCATGAACGGGAAATGAAAAACAACCACAACAAAAAAAACGATTGGTTTATAGTAGGGATGTAACTGTATCGTCAACATTCTTGACTGTATCAAACAAGAACTTGGAGTACTCCGGTCAGTGGAGTTTTCAAGTTCAAAATGAAGCTCACATGTTTTTTTTTCAATTCCCATTCATGAAAAGAATTCAACGAACAATTCATGCGATGACCGTTGTGCAAGACAGACGTCCTGTTTTGACAAACCTTTCACTTCCAGGTCGAAGGAGCAGCTGTCAAACTTGTCCTTGTAGGTCACCTCGCATCTGTAATTGCCCGCATAATTTTCTTTGGCCTTGATGATGTGCATCTCAAAAGTGTGCATCTGTGAGGAAGTGTGTTAAGTTTCAGTCCTCAAGGATTTTTGTGGCCCTAAACATCATGTAGTTTCTGGACTCATTTTGGTGTTCAATGCCACTTTTGTGTGATTTGATGTGCTGCTACAACCGCATATACTGCACAGTAGGGCCTGATCTACTAAGATCCCAAATACCATGCGCTAAAAAGCATGCAAAAACTTTAACACTGCGTATACTATTAGTGGGTGTGTTGCAAGTGATCTACTAAGACTGCGTAAGCAATTGATAACAAGTTCAAAAGTGCTGCCAATTGCAATATTTCATTGATGGGCCGTCACCTTGGAGACACTCCTATTTTGCACACTTGTTGTGTTTGTGTAGAGGAAAATGCAGCACACACTGTAAAAAAAAAAAAAAAAAAAGTAAAAAGCTGGCAGCCTAGTTGCCAGCATTTTTGCGGAAAATTAAAGTAAATGAGAATCAGCACCTCCAAGTCCGAGTCCGTGGTTCTCGCCCGGAAAAGGGTGGAGTGCCATCTCCGGGTTGGGGAGGAGACCCTGCCCCAAGTGGAGGAGTTCAAGTACCTAGGAGTCTTGTTCACGAGTGAGGGAAGAGTGGATCGTGAGATCGACAGGCGGATCGGTGCGGCGTCTTCAGTAATGCGGACGTTGTATCGATCCGTTGTGGTGAAGAAGGAGCTGAGCCGGAAGGCAAAGCTCTCAATTTACCGGTCGATCTACGTTCCCATCCTCACCTATGGTCATGAGCTTTGGGTCATGACCGAAAGGATAAGATCACGGGTACAAGCGGCCAAAATGAGTTTCCTCCGCCGTGTGGCGGGGCTCTCCCTTAGAGATAGGGTGAGAAGCTCTGCCATCCGGGAGGAACTCAAAGTAAAGCCGCTGCTCCTCCACATCGAGAGGAGCCAGATGAGGTGGTTCGGGCATCTGGTCAGGATGCCACCCGAACGCCTCCCTAGGGAGGTGTTTAGGGCACGTCCAGCTGGTAGGAGGCCACGGGGAAGACCTAGGACACGTTGGGAAGACTATGTCTCCCGGCTGGCCTGGGAACGCCTCGGGATCCCCCGGGAAGAGCTAGACGAAGTGGCTGGAGAGAGGGAAGTCTGGGCTTCCCTGCTTAGGCTGCTGCCCCCGCGACCTGACCTCGGATAAGCGGAAGATGATGGATGGATGGATGGATGGTTTCTCCTCTGGTATATTGTTAATGCACTGTATCTCATATAAAAAATAAAAAAAACGCTTTTACAAAAATGGCGGCAGACACCACAACAAACCAATTTAATTTGTTTTAATAGGAATAGATAATATGTCTAATATTTTTGTTTTTTAATAAGTTTACATGCACACGGACGGCAGATTCTCTCCATTGTATCGCGTAACTGCGCCAATTTGCATGTACATTCATAACGTGTTACATATTTTGGTTTTAGTCTTGATAAATCATACTGTGACTGCTAAATGATTATATTTGCGTCTCCTCCTCCCAGTATTGTGGGTATTCTGATCATTTGTATATATTTTCCATACAAATGAAGACATGCTCTCTATTTTGATCATTTTTAAGTCACACAATTCTCAGTGCAGAAGCTTAGTAGCTTGCTTGCACTGTCAATTTTGCACGGGTTTTAGGAAATGCAAACCTTTTAGTAGAGCAGGCCCATAGTGTTTATAGAACTGTTTTTATTTGACGGTTTTTACTCTTGAGCATAGGCGCCGATAGACATTTCTGCCAGTGGGTGCTCGAACGGGCGATAAATCTGACGCTACTTTTCTGGGCATGCGCGTTTTTTTCTTGGTGGTGAAAAAGAATTTGCCGTCAATCCCACATGGGTGCTCGGCATTGTCCGTGGGGGCTCGGGCCCCGAAGCACCTACGGGATCGGCGCCTATGCTCTTGAGGATGAGTCTTGGTACCTTGGTGACGCGGTCAAAGGTCTCTTTGAGCTGCAAGTGCTTCCCCGTCTTGCTGGCCAGGTCCATCCATTTCCCCTTAAACCACTTGATGGTGGGTTTGCGGAGAAGATCTTTGGCCTCCACCTTGGCCACAAAAGTGATGTCCCCACCTTTGTCGCAGAGCAGAAACAAGTATCTTAATACAGACTGCCTTAGCAAATTGTTTGGTAATAATTGGGGCGGTGTCCTGATTATCTGGTATCAGATCTGATCGGATAATATCGACCTGCATCTAAAACGTCCGATATAAGAACTCCGATACAAGCGGTGTGCACTGCTGCCGCTAACGTGTCTTCTCGCTAGCTTAACAGACGGATAACAGATTGTCATTTGAGAGCCTTTACTTCAAAACACTGTTAAGCTGAACACACAGATATACAGCAAGTCAATGTAACTTACATATATAAAAAATATATTCACTGTGACATTGAAAAATAGAAGAAATGCCTTAAAACAAATGCTATACACATTAGCATTAAAAATTGTACATTGCAATTTCAACACCTTCAAATTTGTTAATGAAAACTACAACTAAGATGCACGTCACAATTAAACTGATGCGTGATAAGTACCATACTTACAGTATAAACACTTTGTCGGACTCTACTGGCATATTCAACTTAATGGCAAAGACTACTTCCCGAGTACAGCAACACACCTTGGACAGACTGAAATGAATGAGACTCAGAAGTGTAAGAAAACCAGACTTAACAACGAAGTAGTACACTCTCCAATTTAGTTTTAATTTTCCTGAGGGAACTCTCCTGAAGGAATCAATAAAGTACTATCTATCTATCTATCTATCTATCTGAGACTCCTCTCAAGCACTTCTATCGAGCACACATCATCTTTTTCTAACGTGCTGATCGATACCCGTATCGGCCAATAGTCAAGGCTGCAATATTGATATCGTAAGTAAAAAGGTTGTATCAGGACACTCTTTGTATTCCCATGATTCCTTGCAATACATTGTTTAAAGCAGGGGTCACCAACACGGTGCCCGCGGTCACCAGGTAGCCCGTAAGGACCAGAGGAGTAGCCCACTGGCCTGTTCTAAAAATAGCTCAAATAGAAGCACTTACCAGTGAACTGCCTCTATTTTTTAAATTGTATTTATTTACTAGCAAGCTGGTCTTGCTTTGCTCGAGAAAGAATATTTGTGAAATATTTCTTCAAACTTATTATGATTAAAATTCAAAAAAGTTATTCTGGCAAATCTAAAGAATCTGTAGAATCAAATTTAAATCTTATTTCAAAGTCTTTTGAATCTCTTTTAACATTTTTGTTCTGGAAAATCTAGAAGAAATAATGATTCGTCTTTGTTAAAAATATAGCTTGGTCCAATTTGTTATATATTCTAACAACCTATTTAAAACATGTCATCAAAATTCTTAAAATAATCTTTATCAGGAAAAATTACTAATGATGTTACATAAATTATTTTTTTTATTTTTTCCTAAAGATTCGAATCAGCCAGTTTTTCTCTTCCTATTTTTCGGTTCAATTTTTAATTTTAAATAGTCGAAATTGAAGATAAACTATGTTTCAAAATGTAATTTTCATTTTTTTCTTGTTTTTCCTCTTAAACCGTTCAATTAAGTGTTTTTTTCATCATTTATTCTCTACAAAAACCTTCCGTAAAAAGAAAAAAAAAGTACGACGGAATGACAGACGGAAATACCCATTTTTTTTTCATATATATAGATTTATTTATTAAAGGTAAATTGAGCAAATTGACTATTTCTGGCAATTTATTTAAGTGTGTATCAAACTGGTAGCCCTTCGCATTAATCAGTACCCAAGAAGTAGCTCTTGCTTTCAAAAAGGTTGGTGACCCCTGGTTTAGAGTGTGAGTTGACAACTAGCCAGTGCTTGTTCTTGAAGAACCCCTCGGCCGGTCTGCATGGTTCTACTTAGGCCTCTTTGCTTACCGACGACCACCGTGCCACTTTTGGGCATCTCCAAGAGCAGGGTGGACTGCGGCGGGTTGTCAATGGGCTTGTCCAGTTCCTCGGGGGCCTGGGACTCTCCCAAAGACCACACTGGTTGTTGAGGAAAAACACATAAATGAAACAGTGCAATGCTAGACTTTTTTTTTTTTTAAAGGGCGGGGGAAAAAAACAACATTACGAACACCCGCCTTTTGTACTGTTAAGTCTGGCCACATGAAGACACACACCTGGACACATTTGCTCACTTTTAGCAGCAGCAGTTGAAGCTCTTTGCAACATTGAAAGCACGAGGAAACAAAAAGGGGTAAAAACTTACTTTACGTGACCTCCAACAGGGATAAAGGAAGATATGTGTTCCTCTTTACATGACTGATATATACACCCTACGTATTCCCCCAAAATACTCTAGGCGCTGTTTCTCCCGCTCAATTACCTGAGTCTTTCCTCTCGAAGGCCGTAATGGAGACTCTATCATCTAAATAAAGACAAAGAAAGATTTACAGCATATTGGCGAGAATAGTACTGTAAAGTCCGCTGGAGCAAGCACACGCCAACGCAAACGAAGACAAACGATTAGTTTTTAGAGAGTTTGAAAAGTGGACAGTATCTGCACCTCGAGGGAGAACTGCACTGTGTTGGGAATTTTGCCCACAATCCTTATGTGAGACGATTATTATACACACTGCAAAATAGAGGTAGGATAAAAAGACTGCATTTTAGGGGGAAAAAAATGCAAAAAAGAGTGATATTATCTGTCCATGCAGTTAGTCAATTTTACTTGATAAGACTTTATAAATTAAGTTGTGTATATCTAGAAATTGACTTTTTTTTTTTTTTTTTTGGGGACGGCGTGGCGCAGTGGTAGAGTGGCTGTGCGCAACCCGAGGGGCCCTGGTTCAAATCCCACCTAGTACCAACTTCGTCACGTCCGTTGTGTCCTGAGCAAGACACTTCGCCCTTGCTCCTGATGGGTGCTGGTTGGCGCCTTGCATGGCAGCTCCCTCCATCAGTGTGTGAATGTGTGTGTGAATGGGTAAATGTGGAAGTAGTGTCAAAGCGCTTTGAGTACCTTGAAGGTAGAAAAGCGCTATACAAGTACAACCCATTTATCATGTAATGTAATAATCTGGTCATTTTGAACATTACTGAAAATTATTTCCAGGAATGTCCACAACCATATCATGAATTGATTAACGTGAACCCCAACTTAAACAAGTTGAAAAACGTATTCGGGTGTTACCATTTAGTGGTCAATTGTACGGAATATGTACTGTACTGTGCGATCTACTAATAAAGTCTCAACAACATAGAGAGGACTTTCCATTCACGAGAGCCACGGGGCGTTATCATGTAGCACTATGGCGAAATATTTCAAAAAGGAACATAAAACAGTGACTTACAACGTCACTGTGTTGCAGACGGATGGGATGGTTGTATGTTTCAGCACTTGCACTGTCTCTTTTAGCTGCTAAATTCAAAATAATCCTCACTTCCCGGATAAACAAATAAATATTCCTTGCGATGTTGCAATGGTCTTACGCTGCATGCCATTTGTTGAAAGCCAAAAACCTACACAGTGGCCTAGTGGTTAGAGAATCCACCCTGAGATCGGTAGGTCGTGAGTTCAAACCCCCGGCTGAGTCATACCAAAGATTATAAAAAATGGGACCCATTACCTCCCTGCTTTAGACTCAGCATTAAGGGTTGGAATGGGGGGTTAAATCACCAAAATGTATTCCCGGGCGTGGCCACTGCTGCTGCCCACAACTCCCCTCACTTCCCAGGTGGGGAAACAAGGGTGATGGGTCAAATGCAGAGAATAATTTCGCCACACCTATTGTGTGTGTGTGTGACAATCATTGGTACTTTTAACTTATTAAGTATCAATTTTTTTTGGGGGGGGGCGTGGCGCAGTGGAAGAGTGGCCGTGCGCAACCCGAGGGTCCCTGGTTCAATCCCCACCTAGTACCAACCTCGTCACGTCCGTTGTGTCCTGAGCAAGACACTTCACCCTTGCTCCTGATGGGTGCTGGTTGGCGCCTTGCATGGCAGCTCCCTCCATCAGTGTGTGAATGTGTGTGTGAATGGGTAAATGTGGAAGTAGTGTCAAAGCGCTTTGAGTACCTTGAAGGTAGAAAAGCGCTATACAAGTACAACCCATTTATCATTTAAGCTAGTAATAAGTATTTTATTTTGAAACCAAGCTTTATCCAACTTGCAGTTCTTAAAAAGAATAATTAGAATAATACATAATGTTGGATATAGAGAACATACAAACCCTTTATTCGTTGAATCACAATTATTGAAATGCAACAATTTGGTGCATTCGCAAACAGCTAAAATTGTGTACTAAGCAAACTATAACCTGCTACCCAAGAATGTACAAGAATTCTTCTCAACAAAATTAGGGGAAATGTAACCTTAAAGGAAAATCTAATTTAAAATATTTGTATGGTCGTACAACACTTAAAACCTTTAGTATATCAGTATGTGGAATTAAATTATGGAATGGATTAACCAAAGAAATCAAACAAAGCACCAATATGATTCAGTTTAAGAGACTATTCAAACAGCAAGAAGAACAACAATTATGATGTCATCTTGAACACTTTTTTTTTTTTCATTAATTTTTTCTCATTGGGACATATTATTTATGTATTTAATATTTGTTTGCTTACTATGGTATATTACTGTTCGTTCACTGTTCTGTTATAGAGAACAGGGCATGGGTAAATTTGCTATGGCATGAAAAGGGGTAGGATTAAATAAGATCTGCTTTTGATTGATTGATACTTTTATTATTAGATTGCACAGTACAGTACATATTCCGTACAATTGACCACTAAATGGTAACACCCGAATAAGTTTTTCAACTTGTTTAAGTCGGGGTCCACGTTAATCAATTCATGGTAATGAATGGTTAATCAGTTCTTCCTACTCATTTTAAGTTAAGTTACGTTAAGTTAAAGTACCAATGTTTGTCACACACACTAAGTGTGATGAAATTTGACTCATCCCATTGATGTCCCCCTGGGAGGCGAGGGGAGCAGTGGGCAGCAGCAGCGGCCACGCCCGGGAATCATTTTTGGTGATTTAACCCCCAATTCCAACCCTTGATGCTGAGTGCCAAGCAGGGAGGTAATGAGTCCCATTTTTATAGCCTTTGGTATGACTCGGCCGGGGTTTGAACTCACAACCTACCGATCTCAGGGCAGACACTCTAACCACTAGGCCGCTGAGTAGGTTTTCGGACATGCTATAATGATACAACTGGAAATGTGTGATGCATTACATTGTTTCGTATGCATCCATGCATCCATTTTCTACCGCTTATTCCCTTTTGGGGTCGCGGGGGGCGCTGGCGCCTATCTCAGCTACAATCGGGCGGAAGGCGGGGTACACCCTGGACAAGTCGCCACCTCATCGCAGGGCCAACACAGATAGACAGACAACATTCACACTCACATTCACACACTAGGGCGTATGCATGTTCCAAATAAACTGAAACCAAACTAAACTAAGGGCTCTCCCTTAGAGATAGGGTGAGAAGCTCTGCCATCCGGGAGGAACTCAAAGTAAAGCCGCTGCTCCTTCACATCGAGAGGAGCCAGATGAGGTGGTTCGGGCATCTGGTCAGGATGCCACCCGAACGCCTCCCTAGGAAGGTGTTTAGGGCACGTCCAACCGGTAGGAGGCCACGGGGAAGACCCAGGACACGTTGGGAAGACTATGTCTCCCGGCTGGCCTGGGAACGCCTCGGGATCCCTCGGGAAGAGCTAGACGAAGTGGCTGGGGAAAGGGAAGTCTGGGTTTCCCTGCTTAGGTTGTTGCCCCCGCGACCCGACCTCGGATAAGCGGAAGAGGATGGATGGAACTAAACTCAACTAAATTAAGCTTCCTCGGGATGTTGCAAAATTTTTCCCATTTTTTTTTATGTGGGGAAAACCAAAATATCTTACTTGAATAGTTATTTTCTCAATTGTAATATTTAAAAAAACCAACCCAGAATAAACAAATTATATTATATTATAATTATATTATAGTATAATAATTATATATATTAATAGACAATAATTCATGATAAAATTATGATTGTGATTACCTAAAGTAAATATTTTCAAAACTAGGGAAATGTCCATAAATAAAATGTTGGATCTTGGCAAGTGGCAAATAAATTGCAGTGCACGTCTTTCAGAAAACGGCATGACACAGCTGGATATAATGACGAGGAGTAAATATCCCTTTCAAAAAGATTCTCCTGTCGACGTCCAACACAAATTTGAGGACACACGCTCAAGTGTTTTCCCAAGTTTACACAACAATCGCTCGCTGTTACAAGTCACTCAGAAAGCAAACATAGCGTTAGCATTCGCTAGTCAGTTTTCTTTGACAGGAGAATACAAACCGTGTGTGTGAGTAGACTTGAAGATAAACTTATTGTAGAATAACTTGTAATTTAGCTTACCACAGTTTCCAAGTAGCTCGCCTAACAATACTAGCGAGTACCCAGCTCCGAGCCAGCTTGAGCTGCTAATAACGCTGGTTCCAACCCACCATAAAATAAAGAAGAAGAAGTTTGAGCTGCTTCTGCTTCTGCTGTATTGCCTTTGAGTTAGGAAAATGTAATGCTTGGTTTTAAATCATGCATCTCACCTGTAGGTCGTGGCACCAAGTCGGGAAATTAGTCAACTTTGAAAATCCACATGCTACCAAATTAAATAAATAAATGATAAATGGGTTGTACTTGTATAGCGCTTTTCTACCTTCAAGGTACTCAAAGCGCTTTGACACTACTTCCACATTTACCCATTCACACACACATTCACACACTGATGGAGGGAGCTGCCATGCAAGGCGCCAACCAGCACCCATCAGGAGCAAGGGTGAAGTGTCTTGCTCAGGACACAACGGACGTGACGAGGTTGGTACTCGGTGGGGATTGAACCAGGGACCCTCGGGTTGCGCACGACCAGTCTCCCACTGCGCCACGCCGCCCCCCCCCAAAAAAAATTGATACTTAATAAGTTAAAAGTACCAATGATTGTCACACACACACACACAATAGGTGTGGCGAAATTATTCTCTGCATTTGACCCATCACCCTTGTTTCCCCCCCCTGGGAAGTGAGGGGAGTTGTGGGCAGCAGCAGTGGCCACGCCCGGGAATACATTTTGGTGATTTAACCCCCCATTCCAACCCTTAATGCTGAGTCTAAAGCAGGGAGGTAATGGGTCCCATTTTTTATAATCTTTGGTATGACTCAGCCGGGGGTTTGAACTCACAACCTACCGATCTCAGGGTGGATTCTCTAACCACTAGGCCACTGTGTAGGTTTTTGGCTTTCAACAAATGGCATGCAGCGTAAGACCATTGCAACATCGCAAGGAATATTTATTTGTTTATCCGGGAATTGAGGATTATTTTGAATTTAGCAGCTAAAAGAGACAGTGCAAGTGCTGAAACATACAACCATCCCATCCGTCGGCAACACAGTGACGTTGTAAGTCACTGTTTTATGTTCCTTTTTGAAATATTTCGCCATAGTGCTACATGATAACGCCCCGTGGCTCTCGTGAACGGAAAGTCCTCTCTATGTTGTTGAGACTTTATTAGTAGATTGTACAGTACAGTACATATTCCGTACAATTGACCACTAAATGGTAACACCCCAATACGTTTTTCAACTTGTTTAAGTTGGGGTTCACATTAATCAATTCATGGTATGGTTGTGGACATTCCCTGGAAACAATTTTCAGTAATGTTCAAAATGACCAGATTATTACATTACATTACATGCGTACTTCGATAAACCTTATATAAAACTTTATTAGAGGGTTTTATAGGAAGACCAGATCAACACCCGGTTACCTGCATTTTTACCTGCATTGTTAGCTGTTCTTGCTAGCAGTGTTTTTACTATTTAGAATGCACATCAATCAATCAATCAATCAATGTTTATTTATATTGTATCTGCTGCTTTAATGTCTTTAATGTCCTCTGTGTTCTTTGATGTTTGATGTTTCCCTCTTACACACATGGAAGAGGGATGTGTACTATGGCTATGAGTTGTTGGTTTTTTTATTTTTATTTTATTTTATTTTTTTTATTAATTTTTTTTTCCCCTTTGGCCTCAGTCTGCACCCCCTCTCCAAGGCCCAGGCTAAGACCGATTTTTTAAAATTTCATTTTAATCTTCTATCCCCCCCCCCTGGAAGCCGGCAGACCCGTCAGCGATCCTGTTCTGTCTCCCTGTAATGTTTGTCTGATCTTGAATGGGATTGTGCTGAAAATTGTAATTTTCCTGAAGGAACTCTCCTGACGGAATGAATAAAGTACTATCTAATCTAATCTAATCTAATCTAATCTAAATCACAAATGTCTCAAAGGACTGCACAAATCATTACGACTACAACATCCTCGGAAGAACCCACAAAAGGGCAAGGAAAACTCACACCCAGTGGGCAGGGAGAATTCACATCCAGTGGGACGCCAGTGACAATGCTGACAATGAGAAACCTTGGAGAGGACCTCAGATGCGGGCACCCCCCCCCCCAGGGGAAAAATGCATGTGTTATTACGGCGTGGCGCAGTGGGAGAGTGGCCGTGTGCAACCCGAGGGTCCCTGGTTCAAATCCCCACCTAGTACCAACCTCGTCACGTCCGTTGTGTCCTGAGCAAGACACTTCACCCTTGCTCCTGATGGGTGCTGGTTGGCGCCTTGCATGGCAGCTCCCTCCATCAGTGTGTGAATGGGTAAATGTGGAAGTAGTGTCAAAGCGCTTTGAGTACCTTGAAGGTAGAAAAGCGCTATACAAGTACAACCCTTTTTTTTTTTTTTTTCATTATTACCTCACATATGGATGAGCAAATTTCCCCCAACAAGTGCGGTTACCCTTTGAAGGAAAATACTAGAAGGGAAAGTAGAAAGTTAAGGATTGTATATTAATTGTTAGCAAGGACAATTATCTCTGTTGTAAGGCTCAGTAGTAAAGGTTTTCCAAACACATCAAAACATATCTGTCAACATGTCTCCTATATGCTAAAATTTTTGATTTAGTGATTTAGGGAAGACGAGCGCTTCGGTCAGAGGTAGAAAAACGCTGGTATAGGATTTGACACAGGTGTCTTACTAGGCAGCTCAACTGACAGTTTCTTGAGTGAACTGGCATCCTCTGTGAAGAAAGCACAGTCATCATGGAAAATGATCAGGGTGGAACTTCGGGATAGAAAGTGGTTTCAACTCACTCCTGAGACCCGCCAGCGACAAAGTCGATGTAATTATTAGGGATCGGTATCGGGAGGTTTTGGAGAAAACGTACATGTCTGGCCAGTATCGATTCATTCTTTTTTAAAGTGATGACAAAAGCGGATCCTCGCTGACTGATATGTGTTTACTTTTTGGCAGCTAGCCAGCCCATACTGACTGTTATACACAAGCTATGGAAATTATATCGGTAGAAAAACAATGCATTTAGTCATATAATATGCGATCCATTATTTACATTTGTTTTAACTCGTAAATGAACCTAAAATCTGACTTATTTTATCCTTGTGGAAAATATTGGACACAATGTGTTTTTAAGCTTATGAGATGTGACACTAATGTTCATTTTTTAAATGTTTTTATTAATTAATCACTGCTAAATTGGAATTCTTATTAATATTGATACTGTTGTTGATTTTATTCATTTTTGTTTGACTACTTTTGGATCTCTCGCTGGATCGGTTCGCAGCCGAGTGTGAAGCGACCGGAATGAGAATCAGCACCTCCAAGTCCGAGTCCATGGTTCTCGCCCGGAAAAGGGTGGAGTGCCATCTCCGGGTTGGGGAGGAGACCCTGCCCCAAGTGGAGGAGTTCAAGTACCTAGGAGTCTTGTTCACGAGTAAGGGAAGAGTGGATCGTGAGATGGACAGGCGGATCGGTGCGGCGTCTTCAGTAATGCGGACGTTGTACCGATCCGTTGTGGTGAAGAAGGAGCTGAGCCGGAAGGCAAAGCTCTCAATTTACCGGTCAATCTACGTTCCCATCCTCACCTATGGTCATGAGCTTTGGGTCATGACCGAAAGGATAAGATCACGGGTACAAGCGGCCGAAATGAGTTTCCCCCGCCGTGTGGCGGGGCTCTCCCTTAGAGATAGGGTGAGAAGCTCTGCCATCCGAGAGGAACTCAAAGTAAAGCCGCTGCTCCTCCACATCGAGAGGAGCCAGATGAGGTGGTTTGGGCATCTGGTCAGGATGCCACCCGAACGCCTCCCTAGGGAGGTGTTTAGGGCACGTCCAACCGGTAGGAGGCCACGGGGAAGACCCAGGACACGTTGGGAAGACTATGTCTCCCGGCTGGCCTGGGAACGCCTCGGGATCCCCCGGGAAGAGCTAGACGAAGTGGCTGGGGAGAGGGAAGTCTGGGTTTCCCTGCTTAGGCTGTTGCCCCCGCGACCCGACCTCGGATAAGCGGAAGATGATGGATGGATGGATGGATACTTTTGGATTGTTTTGTGTCATGTTTGTTTGTCCTCTCAGTTGCTCTGTTGAATGTTGCTACGTCTTGTTTAGTTTTAGAATTGAAATTATGTTATTGTTTTGTTGTGTTTTATTATATTGGATTGATTCATATAAAGGCTTCACGGTGGCAGAGGGGTTAGTGCGTCTGCCTCACAATACGAAGGTCCTGCAGTCCTGGGTTCAAATCCAGGCTGGGGATCTTTCTGTGTGGAGTTTGCATGTTCTCCCCGTGAATGCGTGGGTTCCCTCCGGGTACTCCGGCTTCCTCCCACTTCCAAAGACATGCACCTGGGGATAGGTTGATTGGCAACACTAAATTGGCCCTAGTGTGTGAATGTTGTCTGTCTATCTGTGTTGGCCCTGCCATGAGGTGGCGACTTGTCCAGGGTGTACCCCGCCTTCCGCCCGATTGTAGCTGAGATAGGCGCCAGCCACCCCAAAAGGGAATAAGCGGTAGAAAATGGATGGATGGATGTTTGACTACTTTTGGATTGTTTTGTGTCATGTTTGTTTGTCCTCTCAGTTGCTCTGTTGAATGTTGCTATGTCTTGTTTAGTTTTAGAATTGAAATTATGTTATTGTTTTGTTGTGTTTTATTATATTGGATTGATGCATATAAAAGAAAAAAGGCAGCCATCTCCATACACGTATGAAGACGCTCCCTTAAATATATAGTCCGTCATTGCGGTTTAATAAATTGCATTTCTTACAAGTATTACAATCATTGGAGGACTAGGCTAAACACGATACACACAGAGTAACAACAAGCAGTAAGAAGGCATAAAAATCGCTAAATTAGCTAAAGTTCAAGATAAAGTACCAACGATTGTCACACACACACACTAGGTGTAGTGAGTTTATCCTCTGCATTTGACCCATCACCCTCACCCCCTGGGAGGTGAGGGGATCAGTGAGCAGCAGTGGTGGCCGCGCACATGAATCATTTTTTGTGATTTAACCAATTAGCTACTAAGACAGCTTGAAAAAACACAAGAAATACAGTACTATTACAAGAACTAGGGCTGCACGATTTTGAGAAAACACCTAGTTGCGATTTTTCCCTTTTAAAATTGACCTTTTTTTAAGGCCAATGATCTCTATATATATATATATATATATATATATATATATATATATATAAATATATATATATATATATATTTATGATATATTAGGGGTGTGGGAAAAAATTGATTCAAATATTAGTGATTCAGAATCGATTCTCATTTTTTTTAAATATTTTTTTAAATTTTTTATTTATTTATTTTATTTTTAATTTTTTTATCATTCCAACAAACCACTACACAGTAATACCAAAACAATGCAATCCAATTCCAAAACCAAACCTGACCCAGCAACACTCAGAACTGCAATAAACAGAGCAATTGAGACACAAACACGACACAAAACAAACCAAAAGTAGTGAAACAAAAATGAATATTATCGACAACAGTATCAATATTAGTTATAATTTCAGCATAGCAGTGATTAAAAATCCCTCATTGACATTATCATTAGACATTTATAAAAATAAAAAAAAATAACAATAGTGTCACAGTGGCTTACACTTGCATCGCATCTCATAAGCTTGACAACACACTGTGTCCAATGTTTTCACAAAGATAAAATAAGTCATATTTTTGGTCCGTTTAATAGTTAAAACAAATTTACGTTATTGCAATCAGTTGATAAAACATTGTCCTTTACAATTATAAAAGCTTTTTTTTTTTTTTTTTTTTAAATCTATTACTCTGCTTGCATGTCAGCAGACTGGGGTAGATCCTGCTGAAATCCGATGTATTGAATGAATACAGAATCGTTTTGAATTGGAAAAATATCGTTTTTGTATAGAGAATCGCGTTGAATCGAAAAAATGGATATATAATCAAATCGCGACCACAAGTATCGATATTGAATATAATCGTGGGACACCCAAAGATTCACAGCCCTAATATATATATATATATATATATATATATATATATATATATATATATATATATATATATATGTCTTGATTGGATTATCCAGAGAATAGTGCTCGATACCGTGGTAGAGCGCAATATGTAGGTGTGGGAAAAAATCACAAGACTACTTCATCTCTACAGAACTGTTTCATGAGGGGTTCCCTCAATCATCAGGAGATTTTAATGGAAGCATTCACATACAATGGTTTATATAATGGTTTATATTGCCTGCTTGTACCCACCCACTCTGTGCTCTATATAAACCATTGTATGTGAATGCTTCCATTAAAATCTCCTGATGATTGAGGGAACCCCTCATGAAACAGTTCTGTAGAGATGAAGTAGTCTTGTGATTTTTTCCCACACCTACATATATATATATATATATATATACACATACAGTAAGAATCATTTTTTTTTACAAAAGTGTTTTTTAGGCTGTATCCATGCAACCAGAAGGAGCTTTGCGGAAATTTGTTATACTAAATAATACATTGCAGGAATTGATTTGAATCGACAATTGATTCTGAATCGAATCGTCACTGCAGGTATCGGAATCCGATTGAATCGTTAGGTGCCCGAAGATTCACACCCCGAGTTGATACATGTGGTGGGTATCATGGATGATTATCGTTGGTATCAGCAACATTCCTAGTAATTGTCATTTTCTTTGATTTGTTTTTTTATTTGGTTGTAACACTATCTAATATTGCAATTCAAATCCAAGTAAGGGAATGTTGTATTGTCAGATATCTGGTTAAATGACTTAATATCAGCCAAGAATTATCCATGATATGTACCGTGGAATATCGATGTCAGTGCCTTTTATTTGTGAAATCGAAGCAGATGCGTGGGGTGTCACACTCTCACACTCACTGTTACTACTCCATGTATGTCCATCTTTGACATACACTACATCCATTGGGACTGTCAAGTAGAAAAACAAAAGCCATGCTCGCTTTATATTGCACTTAAAGGCCCAAGATTTATATACCTCGCTTCTCCGTTGAGCAACTCCTATAGTTGCAGCTCGGAGCCGAATGAGTTTCTCCTTAATGTGGCAAGGAGAATTCTTGTGTACCAACCTGCAGGGGATGTACTTGTGGCTGCAACAACGTCATCTGCAACAAGGGCTTCGCTGTCAAAATGGACCCACCTATTAAAACGCTGCAAGACGCGTCACGTCTGAGGGCCGTGCGCCTCTTGAGCACCAAACCACAACCTCGGGGTCAATGTGTGAATGCGTGAAAGCCCAACCGGAACTTTAGCGCTCATTCTTGCAAGCAATTCTCAAGCCAGGCCGCCATGGCGTGTGGTCAAGTAAAGCTTGTTCTGACACACACACGTGCACATGAGGATAGACGCTAGGAAACTGGAATACCGAATGATCTCGGTGACTCACCTGGTTTGGAAAGAGCACTCATTCCTGTCTCATAGGGGTGGAACGGATCACAAAATCCACGGTTCAGATCCTATTACCGTTTCGTGACACGGTTTTCGTTCCGGTTCAGTGTACATTGTGGATTTTAACACAGTACATACATCCCCCAATCCAGCACTACCGTTAATCAGCTGTAAGGATGTGTACTTTTTTTTGGCACCGATTAAACCCCGCTGGTACGACTTGGCACTGATTCACATAAAATCCAACGATCCATGTTATGGTACCTGGGTTGCGCATGACGCTCACTCTAGCAGCACTGAGAGCGGACTCAGCCAAACTACCTCAAATGTTGGAATGTTCAATGCCAACAAAGAAATTAAGTAAAGTAAGTAAATTAATTCTCCACTTTTCCAAAAATGCGCTAGCTTGATGCTATTATACAATGGCTTTGCTGTTGACACGCTAATGATTAGCATTAGCGATTTTACATGGCTATTTCAACACCTCCGGCTACAATGCGCAGTACAATCAAACAGCTGGTGCATAATAAATACATTACTTGAAGTATTAACACTTTTTAGGGCACACCAAAAACCAAAAACACGCACCATAAACTATATGTTACTGCCATTTAACGTCCTGTACTTGCTACTGTAATTGCAACTTAAAGTCATGCTTGCAAATGATCCTCAGAAATGTGATATTAAATACATAACTGGACTGGAGTTATCACAATCAACTTAGGGTCTCCTCCACTTGGGGAGGAGACCCTGCCCCAAGTGGAGGAGTTCAAGTACCTAGGAGTCTTGTTCACGAGTGAGGGAAGAGTGGATTTTGAGATCGACAGGCGGATCGGTGCGGCGTCTTCAGTAATGCGGACGTTGTACCGGTCCGTTGTGGTGAAGAAGGAGCTGAGCCGGAAGGCAAAGCTCTCAATTTACCGGTCGATTTACGTTCCCATCCTCACCTATGGTCATGAGCTTTGGGTCATGACCGAAAGGATAAGATCACGGGTACAAGCGGCCGAAATGAGTTTCCTCCGCCGTGTGGCGGGGCTCTCCCTTAGAGATAGGGTGAGAAGCTCTGCCATCCGGGAGGAACTCAAAGTAAAGCCGCTGCTCCTTCACATCGAGAGGAGCCAGATGAGGTGGTTCGGGCATCTGGTCAGGATGCCACCCGAACGCCTCCCTAGGGAGGTGTTTAGGGCACGTCCAACCGGTAGGAGGCCACGGGGAAGACCCAGGACACGTTGGGAAGACTATGTCTCCCGGCTGGCCTTGGAACGCCTCGGGATCCCCCGGGAAGAGCTAGACGAAGTGGCTGGAGATAGGGAAGTCTGGGCTTCCCTGCTTAGGCTGCTGCCCCCGCGACCCGACCTCGGATAAGCGGAAGATGATGGATGGATGATGGAACTTAGTTTTTAAATGTGGCAATAACATTTTTTATTTAATATAAAAAAATATATATATTTATTCACAAAACTATTGAAAATTGGTATTGTTGCATGATTCTCCGGTACCAAGACTTGGTACTGTATGTGAATGGTACCCATCCTCATCCTAACCCTAATCAGTTGTAGTTCTTAAAATAATACATTGTAAGCTTAGACTTAACAATAGCTTCTAAAGCTGGAGTGTCAAAGTGGAGAGGTGAATGGGGATGTGTAACAGGACCCCTGGGCTTTTTTCCTGATGCAATACATGAAGACAACTATATTTTGAATCAAAGCATAATAATGCAACATAATAATGCACCAATAAATGCTTTGCAATGGTTTACATGCTTTAAAAGTAAAAGAAAGCACACAGACGGATGCATTAGTTACTGTTCCAAAGAACTATAATATAAGAAGCTGTCAAGTATGGCTGCAGCTATCGATTATTTTAGTAATCGAATAGTCTTATCGATTTGTTGGTTTGAGTAATCAGATAAAACACACTTAAAACAAGCCTCAATGTGTATTTTAGGGAACAATTTTCAAATTAATAATTTATTTTCTGCTTGCCATAACCTTCATTACCTTACATTTATCTTATTTTACGTCCTCTTTACCTTCATTTACCTTTTGTTTATCTTCTTTTAGCTTCTAGTTACCTTATGTTAGCGTCTATTTACCTTCTTTTTACCTTCTTTTACCTTTTATTTACCTTATTTAACCTTCCATTTACCTTGGATTTACCCTTCATCTTCTTTTACATTTTTTAGCTTCTATTTAACTTGTTTAACCTTTTACTTACCTTCTAATTAGATTAAGTTACCTTCTGTTTACCTTCTATGTAACCTTTTTACTGTATTTTACCTTTAATTTACATTTTACCTTTTATTTACCTTTCTTACTTCCTTATCGATTTGTTGGTTTGAGTAATCAGATAAAACACATTTAAAACAAGCCTCAATGTGTATTTTAGGGAACAATTTTCAAATTAATAATTTATTTTCTGCTTGCCATAACCTTCATTACCTTACATTTATCTTATTTTACGTCCTCTTTACCTTCATTTACCTTTTGTTTATCTTCTTTTAGCTTCTAGTTACCTTATGTTAGCGTCTATTTACCTTCTTTTTACCTTCTTTTACCTTTTATTTACCTTATTTAACCTTCCATTTACCTTGGATTTACCCTTCATCTTCTTTTACATTTTTTAGCTTCTATTTAACTTGTTTAACCTTTTACTTACCTTCTAATTAGATTAAGTTACCTTCTGTTTACCTTCTATGTAACCTTTTTACTGTATTTTACCTTTAATTTACATTTTACCTTTCATTTACCTTTCTTACTTTCTTATCGATTTGTTGGTTTGAGTAATCAGATAAAACACACTTAAAACAAGCCTCAATGTGTATTTTAGGGAACAATTTTCAAATTAATAATTTATTTTCTGCTTGCCATAACCTTCATTACTTTACATTTATCTTATTTTACGTCCTCTTTACCTTCATTTACCTTTTGTTTATCTTCTTTTAGCTTCTAGTTACCTTATGTTAGCGTCTATTTACCTTCTTTTTACCTTCTTTTACCTTTTATTTACCTTATTTAACCTTCCATTTACCTTGGATTTACCCTTCATCTTCTTTTACATTTTTTAGCTTCTATTTAACTTGTTTAACCTTTTACTTACCTTCTAATTAGATTAAGTTACCTTCTGTTTACCTTCTATGTAACCTTTTTACTGTATTTTACCTTTAATTTACATTTTACCTTTTATTTACCTTTCTTACTTTCTTATCGATTTGTTGGTTTGAGTAATCAGATAAAACACACTTAAAACAAGCCTCAATGTGTATTTTAGGGAACCATTTTCAAATTAATAATTTATTTTCTGCTTGCCATAACCTTCATTACCTTACATTTATCTTATTTTACGTCCTCTTTACCTTCATTTACCTTTTGTTTATCTTCTTTTAGCTTCTAGTTACCTTATGTTAGCGTCTATTTACCTTCTTTTACCTTTTATTTACCTTATTTAACCTTCCATTTACCTTTGATTTACCCTTCATCTTCTTTTACATTTTTTAGCTTCTATTTAACTTGTTTAACCTTTTACTTACCTTCTAATTAGATTAAGTTACCTTCTGTTTACCTTCTATGTAACCTTTTTACTGTATTTTACCTTTAATTTACATTTTATCTTTTATTTACCTTTCTTACTTTCTATTTACCCTTTACCTTATTTTAACATCTATTACACTTGTTTTTCCTTGTTCACCTTTTATTTGCCTCTTTTTTAAATCTTCCTTCGCCTTCTTTTGACCTTTTAACTTTTCACCTTTACTTTCTATGTACCTTCTTTTACTTTCAATTTACCCTTTAGTTTCTTATACCTCCATCCAATTTGTTTTTACCTTCTTTTATGCAGTTCGGATTTTATCAGTGTTTATTTGTTGCACTCATTGATCGATTAATCAAAGCGACGAAATATGAATTGAAGATTTTTTCTAATCTATTTAATCGATTAATCCCTACTGTCAAGCTATCGTTGGCTTTGCAATGAAGATGTTCAAGATGCTAAAATCGTTGGCATTGGTGGTCGTGTCAACAACAACAGCTAGCATTAGCATTAGCATTAGCATTAGCATTAGCACAGTGTGCTTTCAATCCACTTTTGGACAAAAGAGCAATAATTGTTCGTGTCTTTCCGCATTTAATAGTAGATTCCTTTCGCCATTCCATAATCCATGCACGTGTTCCCAGCCGTTTTGTTTTTCATAAACCGTTCCATCCCAGTATCTCGTTAGTCTTGATATTAGCTCCCGCCAAGAGCAACACGCATAGGCAAAGATATACCAATCTTGGTTTAAAAGCCTACTGAAATGAGATTTTCTTATCTAAACGGGGATAGCAGGTCCATTCTATGTGTCATACTTGATAATTTCTCGATATTGCCATATTTTTGCTGAAAGGATTTAGTAGAGAACATGGACGATAAAGTTCGCAACTTTTGGTCGCTAATAAAAAAGCCTTGCCTGTACCGGAAGTAGCAGACGATGTGCGCGTGACGTCACGGGTTGTGGAGCTCCTCACATCCTCACATTGTTTATAATCATGGCCACCAGCAGAGCGACGATTTCCCCATTAATTTGAGCGAGGATGAAAGATTTGTGGATGAAGATAGTGATAGTGAAGGACTAGGAAGAAAAAAAAAAAAGACAGGACAGTGGGAGCGATTCTGATGTTATTAGACACATTTACTAGGATGATTCAGCAAAATCCCTTATCTGCTTATTGTGTTACTAGTGTTGTAGTGGGATTATACTGTCGTACCTGAAAGTCGGAGGGGTGTGGCCACGGGTGGGGTGACCGCCAGTGTCTCTGAGGGAAGCTGCCTCTTATTAAGAGCCGACTTATTACCACAATTTTCTCAACGAAACCTGCCGGTTGACATGTGGTCGGAAACCATGTTCGCTTGACCGCTCTGTTCCATAGTAAAGCTTTACCTTCGGGAATGTGAACAAGGAAACACTGGCTGTGTTTGTGTTGCTAAAGGCAGCTGCAATACACCGCTTCCCACCTACATCTTTCTTCTTTGAAGTCTCCATTATTAATTGAACAAATTGCAAAATATTCAGCAACACAGATGTCCAGAATACTGTGTAATTATGCGATTAAAGCAGACAACTTATAGCTGGGATCGGGCTGGAAAAAAATGTCCGCTACAATGCGAGACGTCACGCACACGCGTCTTCATACCGACGTTTTCAACAGGATACTTGGCGCGAAATTTTGAATTGCAATTTAGTAAACTAAAAAGGCCGTATTGGCATGTGTTGCAATGTTAATATTTCATCATTGATATATATATACTGGTAACACAATATATATATATATATATATATATATATATATATATGTTTGATGTTTCCCTCTTACACACATGGAAGAGGGATGTGTACTATGGCTATGAGTTGTTGTGTTTTTTTTTTTTTTCCCCTTGGCCTCAGTCTGCACCCCCACTCCAGGGCCTAGGCTAAGACCGATTTTTTAATTTTATTTTAATCTTCTATTTTTTTCTTCCCCCCGCACCGCCACCCCCCTTGTTTACCTGTATGTCATCTTTTTTGTAAGGGGCGCTGGAAGCCGGCAGACCCGTCAGCGATCCTGTTCTGTCTCCCTGTAATGTTTGTCTGATCTTGAATGGGATTGTGCTGAAAATTGTAATTTTCCTGAAGGAACTCTCCTGACGGAATAAATAAAGTACTATCTATCTATCTATAAACTATCAGACTTTGTGGTTGGTAGTAAGGTTTCAGTAGGCCTTTAAGTGTACTTTTTAGAACTCCATCGCCCCTGTGTAACACGTCTCGATGTCTTCGCAGTGCCGCACACAGAAGACGGAGCGAGTGACAAGGAGCAAATTTCAGCGAGGTAAGAACTGTTTGCAATCGCACTGAAGAAGCGGCACACCTCTCAAATTGAATTTATTTTCGAAAAAAAAAGAAGAAGAAAGTGACGGCACCCTCAGAAGCAACAGGTGACGTGAGTGCAGGTGACAGTGGAAGGGAACACCGTCACAGTTACCCACCTGGGGGCGGAGAGACTTCCAGGGAAATGTCAGGTAAGGGCGAGGCGCCGCTACTGTCTGAGCATAATGTGACAAATACAGCGAGCGGCGGGTGGATTTGGATGAGCGCAAAGCTTTCAAAGCACGTGTGGTGCCTCTCCCACTCAAACGACACAGACAATAACACACAAGTGGGCACACTTGCTGACAGGTGAACACACAAATTGCAACCTTTGTTTTTGTACACAGCATTCTCACACCAGTAGCACACATGTGATTTTCAAATTCATCTGAAATGAATACATGTAAACTAGGAAAGTAAGTGTTTATGTACTACATCACCCAGAAGGCTTAGCGCGGTAGACAGGAACGGGAAGTAGGTCTGAGATACGCGGGAGGATGACAGTTGTGCCGTTTGAGCAATAAAGAGTTGATGCTTTGTCGACACCAGGCCTGGGCAATTAGTTTGACTCGGGGGGCCAAATTTAGAGGAAAAAAAATGTGTCTGGGGGCTGGTATATGTATTTTTAGGAACACTAATCCAAAACCTCACAAACCTCCTTAAAAACAGAATGGAATTAAGTTTCTTTTACTGAATGGGACATCCAGAATGTACATGAAAAAATAAAGACTTTGGGATTTACAGTATGAACTATGAAGGATAAAACACTGAATATTGACTACATACGAACGTCAACCCCCCTCTCAATCGACATATTTTACGAACAAGGGAAAAGTAAAAAAAATTAAACAAAAATATGAACGCGAAGGGTAAAAAAAACAAAAAACATCTACAATCTGACGTATCTGATACATCACTAAACTTTAGAACTTTGTTGTAAAAATCTGCTTCCGTGTCTGTCACTGACTCCCGCATTTCAGGCAGGCCACTCTGGATTCACTCTGTGGAAACGCTCCCCACCCACACAGCTTGGTGCCTCGTCTGAGCTGCTGTGACGTAGATTACCATAGTAACTAGTATATCATGCAAAAGCGCAGATTCTAACCACTGGAATACTTTGTATAGTTCAAGACTTACGGTCATTTGAAAACATCACTACACATCATAATGGCAGCTACAGTTTCTATTTTAAAGATTAAAAATAATATTTGGGCATTTCCGGCAGGCCAGATTGAAAAGCTTAATTGGCCCAGGTTTAGTCTACACAATAAACAAACATAGTTTTGATTCGACAAACGACCGTGGTTGACCAAAACGTGTGAGGAAGTTGCGGGGATTGGACAAAATTGCAAGGCCGCACATAATTTGCAGGGATTGTTCAAATTTGCGTGGACTGGTACGATAAAAAAAAATCGCAAATTCCTGCAGGGACTGATTGAATTCATCTGTAATCGTCCCCATTTGAACCACTGATGAAAATATGCATCAGAATTCCCAGAAGTATTTTTAGGGTGGCTTTCGGGGAACTTCTTTCCCTGAGCTTCAAGACGGAGCGGCTCCAAGGTCAGATCCCAGCCTCCCCCCACCCACCCCCATTTTTGCTCGCAGGGGGCGGCCCCCGGCATGTCAGCTGAAACAACAGCGAGGGATCAGCCGGCGGGCAGGAGGAATGTCAGTGACACTGACGGATCGGTGGTTGTCCCTGCAAAGTGCAGTGCGTCCATATTGTCTACAAGGAGCAGCCTGCTTCAAGTCTGGAGATCTCTGCTTGGGGAAATGTTCTAAGATTACCTGTTGGGGGAAAATCTGAAATTGGGTCCATTTCTGATCCTCGGCTACAATCTAAAAACTAAAGTACCACCTGAGGCTGGTTTAAGGTGTATAAAAGGAGGACCATGGAGGGCACCACCCGAGCCATTGTACCCCTAAAGTCTGCTCAGTGTAGGAGGGTGTAAGAAGACAAGAGCTGTCATTGGCTACTCACCTTCTGGCTGGCCGTTTGGCGTCTCATCTAAAGGAAGAAAAGCAAGAAATGTGTTACGCAACTCTTCCTGATGCAATACACTGACTTATTTCCGAGCCCTGCGGCCTTCAATCAATCAATGTTTACTTATATAGCCCTAAATCACTAGTGTCTCAAAGGGCTGCACAAACCACCACGACATCCTCGGTAGGCCCACATAAGGGCAAGGAAAACTCACACCCAGTGGGACATAAAAGGGAGTCTATTTAAAGGTTAGAGTATACAAATGAATTTTAAGGTGAGACTCAAATGCTTCTACTGAGGTGGCATCTCGAACTGTTACCGGGAGGGCATTCCAGAGTACTGGAGCCCGAACGGAAAACGCTCTATAGCCCGCAGACTTTTTTTGGGCTTTGGGAATCACTAACAAGCCAGAGTCCTTTGAACGCAGATTTCTTGCCGGGACATATGGTACAATACAATCGGCAAGATAGGATGGAGCTAGACCGTGTAGTATTTTATACGTAAGTAGTAAAACCTTAAAGTCACATCTTAAGTGCACAGGAAGCCAGTGCAGGTGAGCCAGTACGGGTATATATGTATGTATATATGTATATAAAGGTATATACAGTACAGGCGTAATGTGATCAAACTTTCTTGTTCTTGTCAAAAGTCTAGCAGCCGCATTTTGTACCAACTGTAATCTGTTACGCATGGATAATGATCTCAGCGTCTTTAGTGGACAGAATGGAGTGAATTTTAGCGATATTACGGAGATGAAAGAAGGCCGTTTTAGTAACGCTTTTAATGTGTGCCTCAAAGGAGAGAGTTGGGTCGAAGATAATACCCAGATTCTTTACCGTGTCGCCTTGTTTAATTGTTTGGTTGTCAAATGTTAGAGTTGTATTATTAAATAGAGTTCGGTGTCTAGCAGGACCGATAATCAGCATTTCCGTTTTTTGGGCCTTCACTTAGTTACTGCGAAGGCCCGCTTGTTTGCCATCTGCCTCGTCTAACCACACTAATGAAAGCACAACTGCCAGGGTCGTGACACAAAGGTATCGAGATACAACATTCAAAACTCAAAGCAGTGTTAGCTACTGGGTTAGTGGAGCACAGGATCATGGGAGATGGTCTTGCATGCAATGAGAGCCGTGCAGCATGTGGACTGGGTTCAGCTTTTTGTTGCTCAGATGATTGTCGTATCATTTAGCCATAGGGTCCTATTGTAACGAGGGGTGTCCCGAACCATTGATATTGGATTTTGATCCAATATTAACAAATAAAAAAGCATCAGATTATATGGACTTGCACCTAAAATCAGAGATCTCAGCTCCGATACAGACAGTTCTGCAGCATGTTTACTTGTGCAAAGCTGGCCAGCCAGTTAACATCTAAATACACGGCAATAGAAAAGCGCCATATAAATCGAATCCATTATTATTATTATTATTAGTTGTATTTGTAAATTGACACAACGTTGATGTCCAATGTTGGATCCACGTAGTTGGTTGGGAAATGACCAAAATTCAATGGTCAATTCAACGACAGAACCCAACATTGATTCAATGTCGTCAAAAGCATGTTGTTATGTTATGCAACATTATGTTTGAGTTGCTCAAAGTCAGGACATACATCAACAAGTTCCCAACGTTGATTTAATGTCTTGTGCCTGCTGGGAATTATGTCATGTATGCTTACTGTTTAAATGGGTTAGAGCCAATACTCAATGCTCCAATATTGGTATCGAATCGGAAGTGAAAAAGTAGTAGCGAGACACTCCTATTTATAACAGTGGCATTTCTTAATTAGTTGGCAAAAAACCACCTGAGGCTGGTTTAAGGTGTATAAAAGGAGGACAGGCGGATCGGTGCGGCGTCTTCAGTAATGCGGACGTTGTACCGGTCCGTTGTGGTGAAGAAGGAGCTGAGCCGGAAGGCAAAGCTCTCAATTTACCGGTCGATCTACGTTCCCATCCTCACCTATGGTCATGAGCTTTGGGTCATGACCGAAAGGATAAGATCACGGGTACAAGCGGCCGAAATGAGTTTCCTCCACCGTGTGGCGGGGCTCTCCCTTAGAGATAGGGTGAGAAGCTCTGCCATCCGGGAGGAACTCAAAGTAAAGCCGCTGCTCCTTCACATCGAGAGGAGCCAGATGAGGTGGTTCGGGCATCTGGTCAGGATGCCACCCGAACGCCTCCCTAGGGAGGTGTTTAGGGCACGTCCAACCGGTAGGAGGCCACGGGGAAGACCCAGGACACGTTGGGAAGACTATGTCTCCCGGCTGGCCTGGGAACGCCTCGGGATCCCCCGGGAAGAGCTAGACGAAGTGGCTGGGGAGAGGGAAGTCTGGGTTTCCCTGCTTAGGCTGTTGCCCCCGCGACCCGACCTCGGATAAGCGGAAGATGATGGATGGATGGATGGAGTTGGCAAAAAACGCGTTTAGATCTATCATAAAACACTGTTACATAACATTCTGAAAAAAACAGTGCCTTCTGCATTAGATGTTTGTTTTTGGCTTTTGTCAGAGGTATACATTTCGGAAAAAATAATCAGGTTGTGTAAAATAGAAATGTCCACTGCAGAACACACCGGCTCTCAGTTGGTTATCTTGATTATTTTTTTGGGGGACTCCACCAATTCAGGCAAAGTTGATCATAGACGATATCCTCCTGACTACCAATGTCCCCTGCGGTGGACGTTTATTTTTGGTTTATTTGTCAGGGTTGCAAATTTCAGGGGGAAACAATTTGCTGCGCTATGCAGGACACAAATGTCCATTGCATTGGACGCCGACTCTCCACCAGCAAGGTGGTAAGAACCATCGGGGATTGATTACCCTTGTCTAGTTTGGATCCACTGGTTTATCCATGAATGTTTTAATGCATCAGGTCATTGTATTCTCAGGGCATTTAGTTGTTTGCAACGGGACTGTTCCCTTTCTTTTAGAAGACGTTTCCTCCCGCATCCGAGCAGGCTTCCGATCATGCTCATAGACCTAGATTGGTCAGATCTATTCTGAGACTAGAAGAGATCATTCAGAGTCCATTTGAAAAATCGAAGTCTGTGACCAGAACGGAAGAAGCCTCCTCTAACGAAAGGCGAAATGTCTTCAAAGACAGACTGATGGAATGAACACCCTCAGCAGTCACTTCTTTATCGTAAACAGGGAGCAAAAATGGCGCTTCTTCTAATTTGAGGAATGCGGAGACTATCAGCCGTGTGCAGCCAGGCCAGCGCTCAGACCTCAACGTCATCTCCAACAGGTCTGCTGACAATGCGCTGTCTGTTGACAGCCACTTTCTCCCAATTTCAGATATCACTGCATTCTGCACCGATTCCCTCTCAGCATTCCGTGTGCCAAAATTAGCCGCAACCTCGCTTGTCTCGCTTCCAAACAATGCGCTGCTGGCCAGCGGAGTGCAATCCTGCCGGGTCACATCATGCACCCCAGAAAAAGGCTCCGTTGTCTGTCGCACGGCCAGTTAGATAATGAGGGTGCAGGAAGGTTTTGTTTTACCGCTGAGGTCTCCCAGTGCAGCTGACAAGGCTGGCTGCAGGTATTTTCAGCTGTCGCTTCTGCTGGCGTGCAGACAGAAAGGGGCTCACCGAGGCTCCAGCGCCAGCCAAACTGCTGCCAGCGTCCATTTTCCGAGAATACCTTTTATTGCGTGAATTAAAGACACCAAAAATCTTGTCATCTCCCTTTTAATCCAGTCAGATTGGATGACTGGATGGCTTTCTATCTCTTTGTCTGATGATGACAATCAACAGGCGACACGTTTAGATTCATGAGGGGCTGTTGTGTAACACGAGTCGCGAGAGAAAGCCCGTAGAGTGATGGAACTCGGTGACGATATCAGGAGGTGAAGACGTGGGCTTTTGCTGGAGCGCAACCCAAGACAAAGGATGGAGTGTGGACAGAAAGGGAGGTGCCTGGGCAGCGGGTCAAAAAGCTTGCTGGCCTTTGAGTGATGTATTAAGTAGCCGTGACTTGTCAGCTCTGGTCCCTGGCCCAGCAGAGGGCGGAGGCTGGAGCGAGATGGCAGGGAACAAGGGATGGGGATTAAAAGTGTATTCATTCTGAACTATTCCAGGGACAAGAATCCTGGCCCCAAGAGATTCTGTGGCAACTCAGCAAGCCCAGCATCTCTCGTTCTGACTTTTTCAAGCGTCTGCGGGTGGAGGTGGTGGGTAGGCTAAGGGGCGTCTCAAACAACAGCCTTGTGCAGCTGTTCAAACTCATTGAATGAACAATACTTTCCTACACTCATTTACTGCATCTCCTCTGGGCTGTCCAGCTATTTTGAGACAATGGTTGTCGCCGGCTGGAATCTATCCCTGAGGGGATCCGAGTGGATGAACACAGGGAGGAAAAACTGGACCACCACAACTAAAGAATCCAAAACAATAGTAGATAATCTTGTAATGACATATAATGACTGAATCCAGTGTCCTACGTTCCGTAGTCTGGTTTTTGACACTCTTATGGCAATCAAAAGCTGCAACAACTGTATCTTACTGCAAACCCGGATCAGATTTAGGCCTAACTCAGCATAAGATACTTCTGTACTCCTGTTTTAGGAGGCCTTACATGACCTAACAGGAATCTGTACTGATATTTGGTTGCTAGGGATCGTAGGTCAGCTGGTAACTATCACCACCCTTATCATCCCTCATATCTTGGCACTCTGCTTTGAAGTAAAACTAAACTTGAGCATAAAGATCTGGGTGCTTTATCAAACATGAAAGACATTTTAGATTTATTGACCTATATAAAGAATATATGCGTTGACCTCAGACAACTGTGGCATTGCTCTGGAGGATGGATGTTCTATGAAAGAAACTGAACCCGTTGCTATTTAGTAGGTATCCAAGATGCCTCTAAAAGTTTATTTTCTCTTCTTGGGTATGTCTGGGTGGACCTTGAACGCCTACAGAGCTGAACTAGAAGAGAAGGCAGGAGTAATGGCATATCATAATGACTGACAGGGGTGGATTAAAGAGGAATGTTGATGGACATGATGTTACAGATGACAGATATTACAGTTCTAAAGTTAGGGCGGGACGATGGGACGGGTTAAGACGTGGTGTCTTGTTCGATATGGCCCTCAACTTGATGATTTATTTCAACAATTTTGGCCACCATTTTTCTGTGACTATCACAGAACGACCTACTGTATCAACCTTTGCCTGGATTTGCATTTTCGGAGTTTTCGTGCATGCATGCGTCAGTCACACAACACCACAGTCAAAATGATGAATCGTTATTCTCTTCGACCCTACAACGGCTGCCACTCCAAGCTCATTCCAGCTGCACCCCCCCTACCTTTCTTTGTGGGCTCTGGCATCTTGAGCCGTGTCCCAGAAAGAGTGTCGGGCAGTCAAAAGGTGCAGCGTCCGAGCTGTGGGGCTCAACGGGAGGTGCCTGGCGGGCGCGAGGGGGGTCGAGCAACGGCGACGGCGGCACTCAGACGAGAGTGATGGGAGACGGAGAGGGCACGGGGATACGTTTTGGAGGTATCACCGGGTTGGGGGGGGGGGAGAAGAGAGGAGGAACAGTGACAGATCCAGGAAGGACAGGCTTTCCGACCTTATATAGAGAGGTGACACGCTCCTCCTCTCCTCTTTAGTGGAAAGTCAAGCTCTGGCTGTCCCGCATTGGAGCATCACTGTCCCCAGCCCACCGACTGCCATGTCAGGTTTCGGAGTGATGACAGCTGATCATCAGTGTGCATTTAAATTCTTCTTTAGGTTCACGTCCACCAGAATCAACATAAACACGATCAACTTTAATTCGCTAAAGAGTGTATTGTCAGGGATGGCTTACAGCGGGGAATTTGGAGATTATTTATAGCTGAATAAGGATGGCGTATGTGGGATGAAAATAAACTACAGTGCCCAGGCTGACCCTCCCCACAGCAAGACAAGATCCTATTTGCAGCCATTCTAATTAATTCTGCAGATTATTTACTTAAATGTTTATGCGGGCCACTGAGGAGTCACCGCACGGAGAAAAAAAAAAAGGCTGGAGGAAGGCGCCGCTATTGTCTTCCTGACAAGCCCACATGAACTCAGTCGGAGAAACAGTGGATTTATGACAAAGGGAACATTTGAGATGACACTCCTGGCTCGGTGCCACATACCAGGTATCAGTTGAATCCCATGGGAATGCAGTCCTCCAACATCACGAACTGGGGAGATGCCATGGCTCTGGCCATGAGTCCTATACTTAGAAAGCTGCTGTAAACCTTGACATGTGTATGTCACATGAAAAAGAAAGGTTCGATGGCGAGTGTTGTCACAGATTTGACTGCTATTTCATTATTTCGTCAGCGCTGATGAGAAACAATGTGCTGCAACCTCTATTTTGGGTCCAGAACTGCGATGCACTCTGGTCTTCCCATAAAGAATATTAAAAATGTACAATTATTACAAAACTCTGCTGCATGTGTGCTGACGAAGAACAGAGGGCGGGACCACACATTACATCAGTTTTAAAGTCGCGGCATCGGCTCCCCGTCCGCTTCAGGGTCGAATTTAAAGTTCTACTATTAGTCCAAAAATACCTTAATGGCCTAGTGCAGGGGTCGGGAACCTTTTTGGCCGAGAGAGCCATGAAAGCCAAATATTTTAAAACGTATTTCAGTGAGAGCCATATCATATCAACGCCAAAAAAACGGAAATGCTGATTATCGGTCCTGCTAGACACCGAACTCTATTTGATAATACAACTCTAACATTTGACAACCAAACAATTAAACAAGGCGACACGGTAAAGAATCTGGGTATTATCTTCGACCCAACTCTCTCCTTTGAGGCACACATTAAAAGCGTTACTAAAACGGCCTTCTTTCATCTCCGTAATATCGCTAAAATTCGCTCCATTCTGTCCACTAAAGACGCTGAGATCATTATCCATGCGTTTGTTACGTCTCGCCTCGACTACTGTAACGTATTATTTTCGGGTCTCCCCATGTCTAGCATTAAAAGATTACAGTTGGTACAAAATGCGGCTGCTAGACTTTTGACAAGAACAAGAAAGTTTGATCACATTACGCCTGTACTGGCTCACCTGCACTGGCTTCCTGTGCACTTAAGATGTGACTTTAAGGTTTTACTACTTACGTATAAAATACTACACGGTCTAGCTCCATCCTACCTTGCCGATTGTATTGTACCATATGTCCCGGCAAGAAATCTGCGTTCAAAGGACTCCGGCTTGTTAGTGATTCCCAAAGCCCAAAAAAAGTCTGCGGGCTATAGAGCGTTTTCCGTTCGGGCTCCAGTACTCTGGAATGCCCTCCCGGTAACAGTTCGAGATGCCACCTCAGTAGAAGCATTTAAGTCTCACCTTAAAACTCATTTGTATACTGTAGCCTTTAAATAGACTCCCTTTCTAGACCAGTTGATCTGCTGTTTCTTTTCTTTTTCTTCTATGTCCCACTCTCCCCTGTGGAGGGGGTCCGGTCCGATCCGGTGGCCATGTACTGCTTGCCTGTGTATCGGCTGGGGACATCTCTGCGCTGCTGATCCGCCTCCGCTTGGGATGGTTTCCTGCTGGCTCCGCTGTGAACGGGACTCTCGCTGCTGAGTTGGACCCGCTTTGGACTGGACTCTCGCGACTGTGTTGGATCCATTGTGGATTGAACTTTCACAGTATCATGTTAGACCCGCTCGACATCCATTGCTTTCCTCCTCTCTAAGGTTTTCATAATCATTATTGTCACAGACGTCCTACTGGATCATTATTGTCACCGATGTCCCGCTGGGTGTGAGTTTTCCTTGCCCTTATGTGGGCCTACCGAGGATGTCGTGGTGGTTTGTGCAGCCCTTTGAGACACTAGTGATTTAGGGCTATATAAGTAAACATTGATTGATTGATTGATATGTTTTAACACTGAATACAATTAAATGCGTGCATTTTTAAGTAAGACCAACATTTTTAGAGAATAATAAGTCTCGTATTCTTTTTAATAACGTAGTTATTGGGGGGGGTTCATCTCGGATGGTAGAGTGGCCGTGCCAGCAACTTGAGGGTTCCAGGTTCAATCCCCGCTTCTGCCGTTGTGTCCTTGGGCAAGACACTTTACCCACCTGCTCCCAGTGCCACCCACACTGCTTTAAATGTAACTTAGATATTGGGTTTCACTATGTAAAGCGCTTTGAGTCACTAGAGAAAAAGCGCCATATAAATATGATTCACTTCACAATATAATTGTCATGATCCGTAGTCTGGATCATGTTTAGTTTAGTTATTTTCTGTTAGTTTGGACTCCCTCTGTTGTTTGTGTACCTTTTTGTGAGTCAGTTTGGTCACCATGGCAACATATTAATTTCACCTGCTGAGGGTTCCAGACGCACACCTGTTTTTGTTAATTACTTCCTTATTTAAGCCTGCCTTGTCCCGTCAGTCGGTCTTGGTCCCTTGTTTGCGGTATGCAACTGTTTCGTTGGTAATTCTAGATTTCTTGGTACCTGATCCTGTGCTAGTGTTAGCATTAGCTTCTGTGCTTTCGCCACGCGTTTCTTTTCGTCTGTTTTTGTACCAGTGTTTTGTTATTAAATCATTCTTACCTTTTAGTTGTTGTCCGGAGTGTCTATGTTTGCGTTGGAGGAACGATCCCGCATTAAAATGCGACCCCCACATGACAATAGTTCACTTAATCTAAAGATAACCAATAATAAATATAATACTTCTTACCATGAATGCGACTTCTTGAACCGGTGTGATAGAAAATGGATGGTTGGATTAAAATGCATGCTTTTGAACGTTATTTTTAACACTGTGATTACAAGTGGAATTATTCATTACTTATCATGTTAAGCAATGCCAGCTAAGATTTATCTGAGAGCCAGATGCAGTCGTCAAAAGAGCCACATCTGGCTCTAGAGCCATAGGTTCCCTACCCCTGGCCTAGTGCCTTCTTATTTAATAAGTCTTATCATATTATTCTCTGGCAACAAACTTTTATCTTTACCAGACAGTGGAGCAAAGACTAACGGGGAGGCGGCATGTCTAAGAGCCTCACAACTGCAGAGGAAGAAAAATTAACAAGGATTAAAAGCACAACTTTTTAATTTGACTTTGTACTGATCATTTTACACTCTTCTTAGGTTCTAAATCAGGGGTGTCAAACTCAAATACAGAGTGGGCCAACATTTAAAACTGAACAAACCCGCGGGCCTAGGTTGAACAAATTAACCTTTTAATAGGGACCCAAACAAGTTTTGCATCGAATATTGAACGAGCAAGGCTTGTATAACTTTATAGTGACATGCAAAATCGATTTTCAAATAATAATAATAATACTAATTAAAAAATATCAATGGTATATTGAATAAAATTTAAATAAAAAAAATTGAATGCCTTTTTCCTTTTTCGCAGCTTTCTGATGTAAATATCAACATTAACTTAGCCTGGTTTGGTGGTAGTGGGGGGGTGTATATTGTAGCATCCCGGAAGAGTTAGTGCTGCAAGGGGTTCTGGGTATTTGTTCTGTTGTGTTACGGTGCGGATGTTCTCCCTAAATGTGGTTGTCATTCTTGTTTGGTGTGGGTTCACAGTGTGGCGCATATTTGTAACAGTGTTAAAGTTGTTTATACGGCCACCCTCAGTGTGACCTGTATGGCTGTTGACCAAGTATGCCTTGCATTCACTTGTTTGTGTGTAAAGTCCGCATATAGTATGTGACTGGGCCGGCACAATGTTTGTATGGCGAAAAAGCGGACGGGACGACAGGTTGTCGAGGACGTTGAATGCAGTGCCTTAAATGCACGTACCCAATGATGTTGTTTGGGTGGAAATCGAGAGAAATTCGGGAGAATGGTTGCCCCGGGTGATTTTCGGCAAGGGCACTGAAATTCGGGAGTCTCCCGGGAAAATCGGGAGGGTTGGTAAGTATGAGTATTAGCGGTGAATGCGGTGTTATAATACCGGTGGGCCAGCTCTAATGTTAATTTGATATTGCCTCAAGGGCCAAATTAAATTACACGGTGGGCCAAATTTGGCCCGCGGGCCAGAGTTTGACACCCATGTTCTAAATCTTTATTCTGATATTATCAATTTTATTTATTGGTACTCTTGCTACTATTGTTCTCAACATTTGATGTTTTTATTTATTTACTAGACACATGCACACACACACACACAAACACACACACACACACATATATATTATATATAATGTGTGTATATATATGTATATATATATATATATATATATTTTTTTTTTTATTAAATTTTTCTTAAATATTTTTTTTTTAACTGATGTAAAGCCCTTTGTGTTGCAACTTGTCTGTGCATAAAAAATTGCTTTATAACTAAAGAGGCAGGACCGCTATTTTGAATAGGTGCTGGTCGTGCAAGACTTCATACTTATAAAGTTTAAAGCTAGTGGCCTTTCTTGGTAACAGACACCTCACGCTCCCCGTTGGCCCATTTATAACCGGCAGTGGGCTCCAGCAGTAAATACTGGGCTTAGGGCAGTATCATGTGGGCGCAGGGCTGCAAAGAGCTCAAAACCATTTGGTATTGTCGGGGATGGACTGAGAGTTGGGGCAATGTGGCCACGAGGTCAAAACAGCCTGAAGGGAACAGAGACAGACTATAGTGACACCCTGTGGTTCCAGCAACACATCAGCTACCCTTTTTTTAAAAAATCTTGTTCATTGGGGAGTTGTTTACTTATTTAAAAGGACAATTCACATTAATAAAAATAATAAAACAATAACACACGGGATCGTATGTAATAATGCAGACTTATGACAAAAATGCTCATTTCCATCAACATAAAATCAGATTGACGCAATAAAAATTTATAAGATTTACAGTGGGGCTTCACGGTGGCAGAGGGGTTAGTGCGTCTGCCTCACAATACGAAGGTCCTGCAGTCCTGGGTTCAAATCCGGGCTCGGGATCTTTCTGTGTGGAGTTTGCATGTTCTCCCCGTGAATGCGTGGGTTCCCTCCGGGTACTCCGGCTTCCTCCCACTTCCAAAGACATGCACCTGGGGATAGGTTGATTGGCAACACTAAATGGTCCCTAGTGTGTGAATGTTGTCTGTCTATCTGTGTTGGCCCTGCGATGAGGTGGCGACTTGTCCAGGGTGTACCCCGCCTTCCGCCCGATTGTAGCTGAGATAGGCGCCAGCGCCCCCCGCGACCCCGTAAGGGAGAAAGCGGTAGAAAATGGATGGATGGATGGAAGATTTACAGTGCATTCGGAAAGTATTCACGGCGCTTCACTTTTTCCTCGTTTTATGTTTACAGCCTTATTCAAAAATAAAATTAATTCATTTTTGTCCTCAAAAGTCTACAGACATAATAATAATTTGAAAAAAATTCTTATTCTGCAAATGTATGAAGACACTTACTTCATACTTGCTTCAGACGGTGGTGGTTAGCGCCTTGCATGGCAGCTCCCGCAATCAGTGTGTGAATGTGTGTGTGAATAGGTGAATGTGGAAATAGTACAATTATAATCAGGGGCGGCGTGGCGCAGTGGGAGAGTGGCCGTGTGCAACCCGAGGGTCCCTGGTTCAATCCCCACTTAGTACCGACCTCGTCACGTCCGTTGTGTCCTGAGCAAGACACTTCACCCTTGCTCCTGGTGGGTGCTGGTTAGTGCCTTGCATGGCAGCTCCCTCCATCAATGTGTGTGTGAACGGGTAAATGTGGAAGTCGTGTCAAAGCGCTTTGAGTACCTTGAAGCTAGAAAAGCGCTATACAAGTACAACCCATTTATCATTTATTTATTTATAATGGTGGTCAAGGAGGACCTTTTTTCCCATGATAATAAAAACAGCTGTTAGATTTGGAGTCTAAACAAAAAAATATAACAATGCATCAACATTAGTTGTATTATTAATCTTATATATATCCAGGCCTAATCTTTAACATATTACTCCAGCCTTTTAGCATTAATTAAATGGATAATACCTGGGATTGTGCTGATCAATCAGCCATCAATCAGTATCTGTCATGTCTGTGTGATCATGTTTTGTTTTCGTCATGTTCAGTTTTGTTTTTGGACTCTTTGTGCAAATTTGTTTGTCTTTGTCACCATAGCAACTCATTAGTTTTCACCTTGTCCTCATGTCACCCACCTGTCTCACGTTTTGCACTCGCACACCTGTTTTCACTGATCATGTCACAGCTATTTAAGCCTGTCTGTTTCTGTTCTTTGTCCTGGCAACATCACCTTCCACCACCATCTATCACTCTCGATCACTCTCTCCACATCCATGCCAATGATCCATGCCCCTTGTCTTTTTCCCAGTAAGTTTTTTATTATTCATGCCATTGTGCAAGTGTTTTGTTTTATGTTCATAGTTTTGTTTCATAGCCAAGTTTTTGTACCTCCTTGTGAGCGCCTTTTGTTTGTTCCTGTTTTTTTTAGTTATAGTGTTAAAATAAAAACATGTACTTACATTCACGCCTTGCCCGCGCCAACTTTCCTTTGCCTTCTGGAAAAACAAACCCAAAAGTCCACTCCAATCGCTTTGCACCTCGGAAAAACAATCCACGCCCAAGTCCAAGTCTTGACAGTATCGAACTACTTATGTGACAACACGTGATCGATATTGCCGATTAATACATTTTAATGCCGATCCCTCTTTGCCTGACACTTCATTTATTTTTAGTCCCACTGCTAAGTAGCAGCAAGTTATGTGTCTCCTCCATACAGTGTGACATTACTGCATTTCTTTGTATCTTACAGTATGCAACATTATCACTGGAGGATGAGGCAGCTACCGCCAATACCGGCTAATACCACACCACCTCACCCTTTAGAGCAGTGGTTCTCAACCTTTTTTTATTTTTTTATTTCAAGTACCCCCTAATCAGAGCAAAGCATCTTTGGTTGAAAAAAAGAGATAAAGAAGTCAAATACAGCACTAGAGTTTTCCTTTCCCTTATGTGGGCTCTACCGAGGATGTCGTTGTGGTTTGTGCAGCCCTTTGAGACACTAGTGATTTAGGGCTATATATAAGGACGGCGTGGCGCAGTGGGAGAGTGGCCGTGCGCAACCCGAGGGTCCCTGGTTCAAATCCCACCTAGTACCAACCTCGTCACGTCCGTTGTGTCCTGAGCAAGACACTTCACCCTTGCTCCTGATGTGTGCTGGTTGGCGCCTTGCATGGCAGCTCCCTCCGTCAGTGTGTGAATGTGTGTGTGAATGGGTAAATGTGGAAGTAGTGTCAAAGCGCTTTGAGTACCTTGAAGGTAGAAAAGCGCTATACAAGTACAACCCATTTATTTATTTATAAGTAATCATTGATTGATTGATTGATTGATGTCATCAGTTTTCTGATTCATGAAATTGTACAACAGTGCAAAAATATTGCTCATTTGTAGTACTCTTTCTTTAACTATTTGGAAAAAAAGATGTAAAAATAACTAAGAACTTGTTGAAAAATAAACAAGTGATTCAATTATAAAAAAAAAGATTTCTACACATCAACTTAAAGTGCCCTCTTTGGGGATTGTAGTAGAGATCCATCTGGATTCATCAACTTAAGTTCTAAACATTTCTTCACAAAAAAAGAAATCTTTAACATCAATATTTATGGAACATGTCCACAAAAAAATCCAGCTGTCAACACTGAATATCGCATTGTTGCATTTCTTTTTCACAGTTTATGAACTTACATTCATATTTTGTTGAAGTATTATTCAATAAATATATTTATAAAGGATTTTTGAATTGTTGCTATTTTTAGAGGGCTTCACGGTGGCAGAGGGGTTAGTGCGTCTGCCTCACAATACGAAGGTCCTGCAGTCCTGGGTTCAAATCCAGGCTCGGGATCTTTCCGTGTGGAGTTTGCATGTTCTCCCCGTGACTGCGTGGGTTCCCTCCGGGTACTCCGGCTTCCTCCCACTTCCAAAGACATGCACCTGGGGATAGGTTGATTGGCAACACTAAATTGGCCCTAGTGTGTGAATGTGAGTGTGAATGTTGTCTGTCTATCTGTGTTGGCCCTGCGATGAGGTGGCGACTTGTCCAGGGTGTACCCCGCCTTCCGCCCGATTGTAGCTGAGATAGGCGCCAGCGACCCCAAAAGGGAAAAAGCGGTAGAAAATGGATGAATGGATGGATGGATGCTATTTTTAGAATATTTTTTTAAAATCTCACGTACCCCTTAGCATACCTCCAAGTACCCCCTGGGGTATGCGTACCTGCAGAAAATTGATTTTTTTCAGGTTTTTCTATGTTTACAATTTCACACGTTGCAATATTTTGTTACACATTTTGTTACATTTCTTATATATTCCTTATTTTTACACCATCATGCACAAGTCATTTCCAATGGTTGTGTTGACATCAGTTTCCTTTCTGCCTTGGTAGCTGAGGGGGATTCATTTTGATAGGTCATAAAAATATCAATAATTCTCAATATCGACTGCAAAATAAACTTACAGCGTGATTGAGTTATTACCCCAGCCCAAGTTAAGGTTTTAAATATTTTCAAAATACCTTTTCTGAGCCTTAATCTTTTTTTTATTGACAAACAGACCCCCCTAACACCTCCCCCACCTTGTCCAAATCTCTTTAAATTTGAGGAAAATGGTGCTATTATGGTTTTAATTTTTGTAATGTTTTATTAATATTCACATCAGTAGTGATGGGTGTATTGATGCTGAAATAGCAACACCACCAATGTTGTATTGTTTTGACAGCACAAATGTAGCACTAATGTTTGGAACAAGTTTAAAGGGATTTGGCCAAGGGCATTGTAAAAAAAAAAAAAAAATCTGTAGATTTTACGGCAGCATTTTAGCATAAAATTGACAATGGATTTTACACCAATTTACTGTAACATTCTGTCGACTTTGCTGCCGGTTTTTGTTTTTACTATAAAATATACAATCAATTTTTTTACATGCATTACTGTAAATACTGCTCGCCTGTGTATCGGCTGGGGACATCTCTGCGCTGCTGATCCGCCTCCGCTTGGGATGGTTTCCTGCTGGCTCCGCTGTGAACAGGACTCTCGCTGCTGTGTTGGATCCGCTTTGGACTGGACTCTCGCGACTGTGTTGGATCCATTGTGGATTGAACTCTCACAGTATCATGTTAGACCCGCTCGACATCCATTGCTTTCCTCCTCTCCAAGGTTCTCATAGTCATCATTGTCACCGACGTCCCACTGGGTTATTATTGTCACCGATGTCCCACTGGGTGTGAGTTTTCCTTGCCCTTATGTGGGCCTACCGAGGATGTCGTAGTGGTTTGTGCAGCCCTTTGAGACACTAGTGATTTAGGGCTATATAAGTAAACATTGATTGATTCAATCAATCAATCAATGTTTATTTATATAGCCCCAAATCACAAATGTCTCAAAGGACTGCACAAATCATTACGACTACAACATCCTCGGAACAACCCACAAATGGGCAAGGAAAACTCACACCCAGTGGGCAGGGAGAATTCACATCCAGTGGGACGCCAGTGACAATGCTGACTATGAGAAACCTTGGAGAGGACCTCAGATGTGGGCAACCCCCCCCCTCTAGGGGACCGAAAGCAATGGATGTCGAGCGGGTCTAACATGATACTGTGAAAGTTCAATCCATAGTGGCTCCAAGACAGCAGCGAGAGTCCCGTCCACAGGAAACCATCTCAAGCGGATCAGCAGCGTAGAGATGTCCCCAACCGATACAGGCGAGCGGTCCATCCTGGGTCCCGACGAGCGGTCCATCCTGGGTCTCGACTCTGGACAGCCAGTACTTCATCCATGGTCATCGGACCGGACCCCCTCCACAAGGGAGGGGGGGACATAGGAGAAAGAAAAGAAGCGGCAGATCAACTGGTCTAAAAAGGAGGTCTATTTAAAGGCTAGAGTATACAGATGAGTTTTAAGGTGAGACTTAAATGCTTCTACTGAGGTAGCATCCCGAACTGTTACCGGGAGGGCATTCCAGAGTACTGGAATGATTGAAATAAAAATTTACTTTTATTTTCATGGTTAAATTCTGGCGACTGAGCTGCCAGTTTTTTAGTGTAAAAGCAACAGACTTTTATTTTTTACAGCATGTGAATAATAAAACATTATTAACATTGAAAGCATAATAACTGTTTTTGGACAGCACAAGTGTAACAGAAACACAAATGGAACAAGAAAAAGTTTACACATGTGGCTTGCATGTCACGTCTCCATGGTGACGCCTGTGAAGCAGCTTCAGGGTCTTTTCGCTGAACTGGTACGTCAGCTTCTTTTTCACCTTGAAAATCTCGCCGGACCGCGCGTAGTTCCTCAGGGCACGGGACATCTTCTGGTACGTCATCGGCCTCTTGTTGCCCTTCCTCTGCCCCCACAGTGCCGCCAGCTGGTCCTTGTTGCGGGCGGAGAAGCGGAAAACGCCCTCGGCCGCCGGCACCCAGGACACGCAGTGGGCCATGGCCGGGTTCTCCAGCATCTCGAACAGGAAGTGGAACAGACGGACTTTCCTACCTGCGAGCCGGAAGAAGCCGTAAGTGTCTTGATTTATTCCCACAACACTTTGTGAAATGATCACTGTTTTGTGTGAATAAGCGCATGTAAAATGTCAAAAATGTTAAACGGGGCACTTTAAATGACGATTTACCTCAAATGTATACCTAGCCCCTTCCTGCTAGGTCACTGATAAGAATATAATGGCAAATTTCCCTGACACTGTCACTGTCTCTTTTGGTGGTCTTGTAAGGTAAGGCAGTCCTTCCTGGTTTTGTCCGGAATGTATGTTTTAAATATGTAAATGTGTTTATTTTGCACCGTGAAAATGATTTCATGAGCATGGTGGTGGCAGCATCATGCTCATGAAATTGTACAAAACAGGCATAAAAATAAATCCAAGTTTAATTCAACTTGACCCCAAATGAAATTATGCTTAGGGCCCCAATTTAGCCAGCTGGTGACACCACAAGTCAATGTTTATGCCAGCACTTTGATAAAGAAGGTGAGAAACACTCCTCACTCTCCACTCCTTGCCGTCTTTGCCAACATGCTTTATTTCTGTGTATTTCCCATTGTTTTCTGCACTGTATTTACTCCGTTACATTTACTCAAGTAATGTTTTGGATCATTTGGTTCTGTAGGAGTCATTTCGATGCAACGTTAGTTTGACTTTTACTTGAGTATTTTTGTGAAGAATAAACTACTTTTACAATGATTTTCATTCCAATCTATACAGTTATTTATATCAACTCTATATTTACTCATTATTTATTGACTCCTTATAGAGCAGAGCTGGGCAAATATTTTGACTCGGGGGCCACATTGAGAAAAAAAAATATGCCTGGGGGGGCCAAGGTTTATGTGTGTATTAATTATATGTCTGTGAAAATCTGCTTTACAGTATGTGTGTTTGGGTCCCTTTTTTCAGGAACATAAATACCAAAAGTCACAATGTCCGACAGAGTTCTAAAAACGTTATGTATGACAGACCACCTCAAATGTACATTTGACACCCAAAATGTACATTAAGATAAAGAAAGTGGGATTTACAATATTAATTATGAACAATAAAACACTGAATATTAACAATATTTAAACGTCACTCCTCTTTTACTTCTCAGACCAACTCCTCGATAGTTCTGTATCTTTTACAATCAAGCAAAACACAACAAAAATGTAAAAAAACAGCAAAAATATGAAGGCCAAGTGTGATAAACACCTACAATATAAAACAAATAAAAGCCTTCTGTAATGATATAATGAAGTCAACACATGATATAAGTGTCTATATCAGCTATATTAGACCACCTCAAAAAAAACGGAATGGAATTTTACATTTTTTTACTGAATGGGACACCCAAAATGTATGTGAGGATAAGGAAAGTGGGATTTACACTATTAACTATGAACAATAAAACACTGACTATTAACAATATACAAACGTCACTCCTCTTTTACTTCTCAGACCAAATCCTCGATAGTTCTGTATCTTTTACAATCAAGCAAAACACAACAAAAATGTAAAAAAACAGCAAAAATATGAAGGCCAAGTGTGATAAACACCTACAAAATAAAACAAATAAAAGCCTTCTGTAAGTTATATAATGAAGTCAACACATGATATAAGTGTCTATATCAGCTATATTAGACCACCTCAAAAAAAACGGAATGGAATTTTTCAGTTTTTTACTGAATGGGACACTCAAAATATACGTGAAGCTAAGGAAAGTGGGATTTACATTATTAACTATGAACAATAAAACACTAAATATTAACGATATATAAACGTCGTTCCTCTTTTACTTCTCAGACCAAATCCTCGATAGTTCTGTATCTTTTACAATCAAGCAAAACACAACAAAAATTTAAAAAAAAAGCAAAAATATGAAGGCTGAGTGTGATAAACACCTACAATATAAAACAAATAAAAGCCTTCTGTAAGTGATATAATGAAGTCAACACATGATATAAGTGTCTATATCAGCTATATTAGACCACCTCAAGAAAAACGGAATGGAATTTTTCAGTTTTTTACTGAATGGAACACTCAAAATATACGTGAAGATAAGGAAAGTGGGATTTACATTATTAACTATGAACAATAAAACACTAAATATTAACAATATATAAATGTCGCTCCTCTTTTACTTCTCAGACCAAATCCTCGATATTTGTGTATCTTTTACAATCAAGCAAAACACAACAAAAATGTAAAAAACAGCAAAATATTAAGGCCAATTGCAATCAATCAATCAATAAACACCTACAATATGATATATTATCACATAAAAATCTGCTTCTGCATCTTTTTCTGACACACGCGGTTAGGGCTGGCTGCGCTGGAAACAAACCCTGCCCACTCTACTTTGTTCCTGGTCTTAGCTGCTGTGACCTAGATTACCATAATAACTCGTATAACACCTAAAAGCGCAGATTTCAAACATTGAAATACTTTCTATAGTTCAAGGTCATTTAAAAACAGCACTGCACATCATAATGGTGGCAACAGTTTTGATGTTAAAGGTCTAAAATAATGATTAAGAACGTCCGGCGGGCCGGATTGAAAATCATAACGGGCCGAATGCGGCCGTATTTTGCCCAGGTCTGTTATAGAGACTTCTTCCAGCAGGTACTGTCACATGACTCTGTTTTACCAATCCAACGGAAGCACTAGTGACCTTTGACTCTACTTCCCCAATTAAACGCTGCCTGGCAGTCACATGACCTCACTAACAGTGTATGCTGTAAAAGGTGACATGACGTCGGACAAGATCGCACGACACATTAGTTTACTTTACAACTATCGTATTTTTCGGAGTATAAGTCGCTCCGGAGTATAAGTCGCACCTGCCGAAAATGCATAATAGAGAAGGAAAAAAACATATATAAGTCGCACTGGAGTTTAAGTCGCATTTTTTGGGGAAATTTATGTGATAAAACCCAACACCAAGAATAGACATTTGAAAGGCAATTTAAAATAAATAAAGAATAGTGAACAACAGGCTGAATAAGTGTACGTTATATGAGGCATAAATAACCAACTGAGAAGGTGCCTGGTATGTTAACATAACATATTATAGTAAGAGTCATTCAAATAACTATAACATATAGAACATGCTATACGTTTACCAAACAATCTGTCACTCCTAATTGCTAAATCCCATGAAATATTATACTTCTAGTCTCTTACGTGAATGAGCTAAATAATATTATTTGATATTTTACGGTAATGTGTTAATAATTTCACACATAAGTCGCTCCTGAGTATAAGTTGCACCCCCGGCCAAACTATGAAAAAAAACTGCGACTTATAGTCCGAAAAATACGGTACTAAAAAGAACATTTACAGCATTTATGTGTGTGTATATGTGTAAATAAATGAACACTGAAATTTAAGTATTTATTTAATGTATATATATATATATATATATATATATATATATATATATATATATATATGTATGTATGTATGTATGTATGTATGTATGTATGTATGTATGTAGGTGTGGGAAAAATCACAAGACTACTTCGTCTCTACAGAACTGTTTCATGAGGGGTTCCCTCAATCAACATATATATATATATATATATATATATATATATATATATACATATATGTCTTGATTGGATTATCCAGAGAATAGTGCTCGATACCGTGGTAGAGCGCAATATGTGTGTGTGGGAAAAATCACAAGACTACTTCATCTCTACAGAACTGTTTCATGAGGGGTTCCCTCAATCAACAGGAGATGATTGAGGGAACCCCTCATGAAACAGTTCTGTAGAGACGAAGTAGTCTTGTGATTTTTCCCACACCTACATATTGCGCTCTACCACGGTATCGAGCACTATTCTCTGGATAATCCAATCAAGACATATATGTATATATATATATATATATATATATATATATATATATATATATATATATATATATATATATATATATATATATATATATATATATATATATATATATATATATATATATGTATATGTATATGTATAAAATATTTGACTCTTAACCATGCCCCCCACCTCCCGGAATCGGAGGTCTCAAGGTTGGCAAGTATGGTCGAACGTCACTCGTGCTTACGTTGGATTGGTGACAGTGCGTCTTTACAAGCATTGACCATCCATCCATCCATTTTTCTACCGCTTGTCCCTTTTTTGGGGTAACGTGGGGTGGCTGGAGCCTATCTCAGATGCATTCGGGCTGTAGGCGGGGTACACCCTGGACAAGTCGCCACCTCATCACAGGGCCAACACTAATTGGTCATAAATGAAAATAATGACGATATAAATAAATGCTGCCTTAATGTCGTCCGTGTATAAAAGCCTTTTTTAAAAATTTTGAAATTTTGAAGAATAGCTACTATGATTGCAGCAGCTAATTTCTATTTCCATCCATCCATTTTCTACCGCTTATTCCCTTTCGGGGTCGTGGGGGGCGCTGGCGCCTATCTCAGCTACGATTTGTTTTACATAATTTTTTTTAGGGAACAAATTTACATAGACTTGATAAGAATATATATCTTAGTTAAAATAATACGAAACTTAAGAAAGATATAATGTATATTTTTGTACAAAAAAAGCTTGTGAGAACCTATACCTTTTTTTATGGAGTACCTAATAACCAAATGAACAATCAAAGTAATATAATTAGTCATTGTGAAAATTATAAACATTCAAACAATGGGTATGTTCTGTTAAACCCCCAATGATTACATATTAGGGGTGTGGGAAAAAATCAATTCAAATACGAATCGCGATTCTCACGTTGTGCGATTCAGAATCGATTCTTTTTTTTTTTTTTAATCAATCCAACAAACCACTACACAGCAATACCAAAACAATGCAATCCAATTCCAAAACCAAACCTGACCCAGCAACACTCAGAACTGCAATAAACAGCAATTGAGAGGAGACACAAACACGACACAGAACAAACCAAAAGTAGTGAAACAAAAATGAATATTATCAACAACAGTATCAATAATAGTTATAATTTCAGCATAGCAGTGATTAAAAATCCCTCATTTACATTATCATTAGACATTTATAAAAATAAAATAAAAAGAACAATAGTTTCACAGCGGCTTACACTTGCATCACATCTCATAAGTTTGACAACACACTGTGTCCAATATTTTCACAAAGATAAAGTAAGTCGTATTTTTGGTCCGTTTAATAGTTAAAACAAATTTACATTATTGCAATCAGTTGATAAGACATTGTCCTTTACAATTATAAAAGCTTTTTAAAAAAATCTACTACTCTGCTAGCATGTCAGCAGACTGGGGTAGATCCTGCTGAAATCCTATGTATTGAATGAACACAGAATCCTTTTGAATCGGAAAAATATCGTTTTTGAATAGAGAATCGCGTTGAATCGAAAAAAATCGATATATAATCAAATCGCGACCCCAAGAATCGATATCGAACCGAATTGTGGGACACCCTTTTTAGACCAGTTGATCTGCCGTTTCTTTTCTTTTTCTTCTATGTCCCACTCTCCTTTGTGGAGGGGGTCCGGTCCGATCCGGTGGCCATGTACTGCTCGCCTGTGTATCGGCTGGGGACATCTCTGCGCTGCTGATCAGCCTCCACTTGGGATGGTTTCCTGCTGGCTCCGCTGTGAACGGGACTCTCGCTGCTGTGTTGGATCCGCTTTGGACTGGACTCTCGCGACTGTGTTGGATCCATTATGGATTGATCTTTCACAGTATCATGTTCTCATATGTTCTCATAGTCATCAGTATCATCAGTATCACAGTATCATGTTCTCATAGTCATCATTGTCACCGACGTCCCACTGGGTCATTATTGTCACCGACGTCCCACTGGGTGTGAGTTTTTCCTTGCCCGAGGATGTCGTAGTGGTTTGTGCAGCCCTTTGAGACACTAGTGATTTAGGGCTATATAAGTAAACATTGATTGATTGATTGACCCAAAGATTCGCAGCCCTATTACATAAGCTATATATTTATAGGTTGAAGAAAAGTAATTGTGAGCAAGTTTTATCAGTTGGATTAACATGTATTTTAATGGGGAAAATGGCTTCCGTTTTGTTTTGTTTTTGTTGCACCTTTAGGAAGAACGTTTAGCTGCCATTTAAACTGTGCAACATGTAACACTTGCCAATGCAAATGTGCCGGGCAGGTGACAGGAGATGAGCAGCCCAAAGCCAGCTCCCCAAATCATTGGCATCAGGTTTCACCTCCTTTTGTGTTCCTGACCCGCCAGCACAGCTGCACCGGCCGCTCGCTGTCAATCATTTCCTCAAAAGCCGGCATTCCCAGAAAATCACTGTTTGGTTTGGCGAGAGAGCGGGCAAACGCTTGCTGTTATCTGCCAGATATGTAAAAAAGAGTGCAGCCCCGGCACACTTTCATTGTGTGTTACTGTCAGGGTGTGTTTGCTCTCTGCTGCAAACACCTCGGCAATAAAAACATTCAAAAGGAGAACTCACCGCTGCCAGCCTCCGCTGCCTGATGTTTGGCTAGTTGTCTCGATGACACAAAGTCTGGCTGCGGGCCGTGCGTTGGTCCCGTGGCCGTTATTTGGCTGAAGGGTGCTGCTGAGGGCTCGCAGGTCGGCGGATGAGCGGAAGCTTGGATGCTCTTGCAAAAACAGAACGAGCAAAATGTTAAAAAGTATTTATTTGGATTTTTTTTTATTTGCTCACCTGAACAAAAATTACCGTATTTTCCGCACTATAAGGCGCACCGGATTACAAGGCGCACTTTCAATGAATGGCCTATTTTAAAACTTTGTTCATATATAAGGCGCACCGCATTATAAGGCGCATAGAATAGATGCTACAGTAGAGGCTGGGGTTACGTTATGCATCCTTTAGATCAGGGGTCACCAACCTTTTTGAAACCAAGAGCTACTTCTTGGGTACTGATTAATGCAAAGGGCTACCAGTTTGATACACACTCAAATAAATTGCCAGAAATAGCCAATTTGCTCAATTAACCTTTAATAAATTAATCTATATATATTAAAAAATTAGTATTTCTGTCTGTCATTCCGTCGTACATTTTTTTCTCCTTTTACGGAAGGTTTTTTGTAGAGAATAAATGATGAAAAAAACACTTAATTGAACGATTTAAAAGAGGAGAAAACACGAAAAAAATGAAAATTACATTTTGAAATATAGTTTATCTTCAATTTCGACTCTTTAAAATTCAAAATTCAACCGAAAAAAATGAAGAGAAAAAACTAGCTAATTCGAATCTTTTTGAAAAATATTTAAAAAAGTATTTATGGAGCATCATTAGTAATTTTTCCTGATTAAGATTAATTTTAGAATTTTGATGACATGTTTTAAAATTTTTAAAAGAAATTCAAAAGGCTTTGAAATAAGATTTAAATTTGATTCCAAAGATTTTCTAGATTTGCCAGAATAATTTTTTTTGAATTTTAATCATAATAAGTTTGAAGAAATATTTCACAATTATTCTTCGTCGAAAAAAACAGAAGCTAAAATGAAGAATTAAATTAAAATGTATTTATTATTCTTTACAATAAAAAAAAAATACTTCAAATTTGATTTAAATTTTCAGGAAAGAAGAGGAAGGAATTTAAAAGGTAAAAAGGTATATGTGTTTAAAAATCCTAAAATAATTTTTAAGGTTGTATTTTTCTCTCAAATTGTCTTTCTGAAAGTTATGAGAAGCAAAGTAAAAAAATAAGTGAATGTATTTAAACAAGTGAAGACCAAGTCTATAAAATATTTTCTTGGATTTTCAAATTCTATTTGAGTTTTGTCTCTCTTAGAATTAAAAATGTCAAGCAAAGCGAGACCAGCTTGCTAGTAAATAAATACAATTAAAAAAATAGAGGCAGCTCACTGGTAAGTGCTGCTATTTGAGCTATTTTTAGAACAGGCCAGCGGGCGACTCATCTGGTCCTTACGGGCTACCTGGTGCCCGCGGGCACCGCGTTGGTGACCCCTGCTTTAAATGGAGCTGCACTAAAGGGAATGTCAACAAAACAGTCAGATAGGTCAGTCAAACTTTATCAATAGATTACAAACCAGCATTCTGACAACTCCGTTCACTCCCAAAATGAATAAACAGCAGTTTTATTATTTTCCCCGATTCAATAATCACGTAAAAAAAAGTCTGATACTGTTACGGTAAATCAAACATTAGTCCAATCAAAATTGAGTAACACTCTAAATAGTGCAAAGCAATAATATATCAATAACTCAACGTTGCTCAAACGACAATGTCACACAACACAACACACAAAATAAACATGTAAAGCTCACTTTATTAAGTTATTCCTCATCCACGAATCCCTCAAATTCTACTATTTCAGTGTTCGAATCAAATAGTTGGGCGAATACGGCATGTCGAAGTCAATCAATCAATCAATCAATGTTTACTTATATAGCCCTAAATCACTAGTGTCTCAAAGGGCTGCACAAACCACTACGACATCCTCGGTAGGCCCACATAAGGGCAAGGAAAACTCACACCCAGTGGGACGTCGGTGACAATGATGACTATGAGAACATGATACTGTGATACTGATGATACTGATGACTATGAGAACATATGAGAACATGATACTGTGAAAGATCAATCCACAATGGATCCAACACAGTCGCGAGAGTCCAGTCCAAAGCGGATCCAACACAGCAGCGAGAGTCCCGTTCACAGCGGAGCCAGCAGGAAACCATCCCAAGCGGAGGCTGATCAGCAGCGCAGAGATGTCCCCAGCCGATACACAGGCGAGCAGTACATGGCCACCGGATCGGACCGGACTCCCTCCACAAAGGAGAGTGGGACATAAAGTCGTCTGCTTTAACGGCATAATTACACAGTATTTTGGAGATCTGTGTTGCTCAATCTTTTGCAATTTGTTCAATTAATATTGGAGAAGTCACAGTAGAAAGATGGAGTTGGGAAGCTTCAGCCTTTAGCCACACAAACACACGGTGATTCCTTGTTTAAAATTCCCGGAGGTGAAGCTTTCCTATGGATCAGAGCGGTCAAGCGAACATGGATCCCGACCAAATGTCAACCAGCAGTTTTCGGTGAGAAAATTGTGGTAAAAAGTCGCTTCTTACCGGCGATCAACTGAGCTTGTGCTGTCCATAATGCTGCCGTCGACTTCCATCAGACACTTGCCTCAAGACACCCGTGGAGACACCTCCGACTATCAGGTACTATCAAACTCACTAAAACACTAGCAACACAATAGAAAGATAAGGGATTTCCCAGAATTATCCTAGTAAATGTGTCTAAAAACATCTGAATCCATCCCAATGCAATCGCGTTTTTTTTTTTTTTTTACTTGATTTATTTTTTTTTTTTTTGAGTCCGTCACTATCAATATCCTCAAACACAAATCTTTCATCCTCGCTCAAATAATGGGGAAATTGTCGTTTTCTCGGTCCGAATAGCTCTTTTTGTTGGAGGCTCCCATTAAAAACAATGTGAGGATGTGAGGAGCCATCAAACATGTGACGTCATCGTCTGCGACTTCCGGTAAAGGCAGGGCTTTTCTGTTAGCGACAAAAAGTTGCGAACTTTATCGTCGATGTCCTCTACTAAATCCTTTCGGCAAAAATATGGCAATATCGCGAAATGATCAAGTATGACACATAGAATGGAGCTGCTATCCCCGTTTAAATAAGAAAATCTCATTTCAGTAGGCCTTTAATGCTGATTGTTGGAGTTGCTTCACGAAAATGTGTAAATTAACATTTTGATTATTATTTTGCACTAAAACATTATTCATGTCCCGTAATTTTGTTTTAGTAGAAAGCATGCAACAGAATAAATTCTAACTTTGATTCTAAAAGTATAAGAAGTAATTTCACGTAAATAAGAGATTGTGAAAACGTTTGTAACGTGTTGGCGCCAAATAAAGTTATGCTTAGGGCCCAGACTTTAGACGGAATATGGATATTGGGCTAAAATGTTGCCGAACATTTTTTGCCAAAACTGAATCTTCCCAAAAGTGGAGCGTCGGGAAAAAAAAACAAGGTGCAACTGTTCTGTCCAAAATCTGTTTCCTGTAGAGAACCCATGGCTCTAGAGCCAGATGTGGCTCTTTTGATGACTGCACCTGGCTTTCAGATAAATCTTAGCTGACATTGCTTAACACGGTAAGTAATGAATAATTCCGTTGGTAATCACAGTGTCAAAAATAACGTTCAAAATATAAAACATTCTCATGCATCCGGTTTATAGCGCACCTGTTCAAGAAGTCGCATTAATGGTAAGAAGTATTGTATTTATCATTGGTTAGCTTCGGAATAACAATGTTATTAAAAAGAATAAGAGACTTATTATACACTAAAAATGTTGGTCTTACTTAAAAATGCACACATTTAGTTGTATTCTGTCTTAAAAAAAATATCACATGGCTCTCACGGAAATACTTTTTAAAATATTTAGCTTGTGTGGCTCTCTCAACCAAAAAGGTTCCCAAGTTTAAACTTGACCTCTGGACTGGCGCAGTATCCATAGTCGTTACGACTGACGGAGACCTTTGATTGTCTTAAAAAAAATATTACATGGCTCTCACGGAAATACTTTTTAAAATATTTAGCTTGTGAGGCTCTCTCAACCAAAAAGGTTCCCAAGTTTAAACTTGACCTCTGGACTGGCGCAGTATCCATAGTCGTTACGACTGACGGAGACCTTTGATTGTCTTAAAAAAAATATTACATGGCTCTCACGGAAATACTTTTTAAAATATTTAGCTTGTGTGGCTCTCTCAACCAAAAAGGTTCCCAACCCCTGCTATAGATCTGACGGCCGACTTTTCAACCTAGCCCGTCTTAAAGCAAGAACCAAAGTCCGTGAGACAACCATCCGGGACATGCTCTTTGCTGATGATTCCGCCGTCATTTCGCACACTGAACCAGAACTCCAGTGCCTTATGGACAGATTCTCCCAGGCCTGCAAAGACTTTGGGCTTTCCATCAGCCTAAACAAGACCAATGTGCTGAGTCAGGAAGTGGACACTCCACCAGCCATCACAATTGATAAGCACCAACTCAAAATAGTACAACAATTTACTTACCTGGGATCCACCATCAGTGACAATCTGTCCCTTGATGGTGAGATCAACAAACGTATCGGCAAAGCTGCCACAACCCTAGGGCGCCTCACAACCCACGTCTGGGAGAACCGGAAGCTGACAACTCCTACCAAGACGGCAGTGTACAACGCCTGCATTGTCAGCACTCTTCTCTATGGCAGCGAAACATGGACAACATACTCCAAACAGGAGCGCAAACTGAACACCTTCCACATGCGCTGCCTTCGCCGCATCCTCGGAATCCATTGGAGTGACAAGGTGACGAATGCCCAAGTCCTCCAACGCGCTGGTCTTCCTACCATGTTCACGCCGCTCAGACAACGCAGGCTGGGTTGGCTCGGCCACGTGTGCCGTATGGAGGATGGACGTATCCCAAAGGACATCCTGTAAAATTGTTTTTACTGTATATTAATGATATTTCCAAAATACTTAAAAAACTCAACTGTATTCTTTTTGCTGATGATACAAGTCTGTACTGTTCTGGGCAAGACCTTGACCAACTCCTAGAGACTGTAGAGATTGAACTCCACATACTAAAGCAATGGTTTGATGCCAATAAATTATCAATCAACCTAAATAAAACTAAATATATAATTTTTGGAAATAGGAAAAATAACATACAGCGCCATATAAGAATTGATGATATGGAGATAGAAAGGGTGTATTCAATAAAATTTTTGGGAATATATATAGATGATAAATTAAATTGGAAACTGTACATAAATATACTTAAGACAAAGATGGCAAAAAATATTGCTATGTTACATAAAATTAAAAACTCTGTGAATCAAAAGGCTCTTATCATGTTATATAATTCTTTCATACTCCCATATCTTAACTATTGTGTTGAAATCTGGGGAAACAATTACAAATCAAACATCAACTCTATATTTTTACTTCAAAAGAAAGCGATTAGAATTGTAACTTATGCGAATTATCATGACCATACCAATGCTCTGTTCATTCAATTAAAAACATCAATACTACTATTGTGGCTTTTAAAGCTCATAACCACATGCTGCCTGGATGTTTACAAGTGAGATTTAAACCCAGAGAGAATCCCTATGACCTCAGAGGTTCAGCTTTCTTTCAGAAAGCAAAAATAAGAACAAGCTTAAAAAGTAGATGTGTTTCTGTTAGAGGAGTTCAACTGTGGAACAGCTTGGATGATTCCTTCAAATGTTCCAGTTCCATTCACACATTTAAAAAACACTTTAAGACCAATGTCTTGAAAAAATATATCACTCTTGAATTAACATTGTAGTTAATACTATGATTAATGTTAATTAAAAATTAAACATGAGATATAAATAATAATAGAAGTACAATTGTTTGTGTATATTGTATATATAATTAGTGCAAAGGTCTATATGTACACAGGGATATTTCACATGCCTGAACTGTGTATAAAATTGAACTACGTTCATGTTGTTTATGATGTTGTTTAAAATGTGTATTTATAATATGTTGTGCAAAGGACTTTTTATAACTTTCGGAAGTTTATTTTGTACTTGAATTTGTTTATAGGGTTAGGCGCAATAAGTGTTTAACTTCAGCCTAAACCCTTTCGGTCTGTAACATTTTTCATTTTCAATCTATGAATGTACAACTTTTTATTTTCAATCTATGAATGTACAACTGTTTTTTTTTGCTTTGTTGACCATTGACCGAAGAACAATAAACTTGAAACTTGAAACTTGAATGTATGGCGAACTTGCCTCCGGCAAGAGATCTGTTGGCCGGCCGAAACTGCGCTTCAAAGATATCTGCAAGCGGGACATGAAAGCCCTGGACGTAAACACTGAACATTGGGAAGATGTAGCGGCTGACCGCAGCAAATGGCGCAGTGTCCTTCACAAACAGCTGAAGACTGGCGAGGAAAAGATCCATGCCACAGCCAATGAAAAAAGAACCAAGCGGAAGACAAGCACTCCTGCAGTTGCGCCTTCCAGCTACATCTGCAGTAAATGCGGCCGTGTTTGCCTCTCCCACATCGGACTCATCAGCCACAGCAGGCGTTGTCGCTGAGTTTAAACTTGACCTCTGGACTGGCGTAGTATCCATAGTCGTTACGACTGACGGATGCCTTTGATTGTCTTAAAAAAAATATTACATGGCTCTCACGGAAATACTTTTTAAACTATTTAGCTTGTGTGGCTCTCTCAACCAAAAAGGTTCCCAACCCCTGCTATAGAACAATGTTGATAATGGAGATGCTCACATGAGGTTGACAAGGCCAACAGAATTGTGTCCAAGTGGTGTCCTCAGCACTCTTTGCCTCCTCCTGCACACCCGCACCCCAGTACGACGCCTCCTCTGCAGAAAAAGCAAACATTTCCCAAAATCCCACGAGTCCCGTATTGACATGAACGGCTTCCTCTTACCGCCGCTTACGGTGTTGTGCCTATGGTACTCCTCCAGGAACTCTAAGATCACGTCCAAATCAGACTGCGTGTCCTGGAAAGAAGATTTCAAAATTTGGTCCGTTTCGAGGCGTCATTGTGAAATATTGTCAGCGAGCTTGTTCATTACCATGGCTGGGTATGAATCGGCCGACAAATATGCCGAGCAGACGTTGAGGGGCTGTTATTATACCTCCCCCGGAGAGTGAGGTTTCGCAGACAGTTTCTGAGCCCGGCGGTAACAATGGGCTCCATGCCGCAACAGCAGCACCAGTGCAGTGCAACCATTGACAAAGCCCCCCGGGCGCTGACCACATCCTCCCCTCTGGGCGAGATAAGGTCGGGCCTGCAGGCCGCCGCCTCTCTCGCAGGAAAAACACACTTGCTGCCATATTTTTCCTCACAGGAAGTGGCGTCATTTGAAGTTCTGTAGCAACTGTTTCATAACCGTTGGTCGTGTTGCTAGCAAGGTCGAATTTGATGATACGAGACACGGCAGAGGGTTGTGCTTTTAGCATACTGGTTTTCATGAAGTCGGTTAACACGACAGCGGGGAAGCGCATTGTTGACAGCAGGGCCGCGGATCACACCTAGCAGGCTCAAGACGTTGAAACAATGTTGGATTAGGTTCTGATGTGGAGCAACTCAAACCTAACGTTGAAACAACAAGCTGTTAATCAATGTTGGGTTCAAACGTTGATTATCCATTGAATTTTAGTCATTTATCAAGTGATATTCTACAACAGTGGTTCTCAAATGGGGGTACGCGCACCCCCGGGGGTACTTGAAGGTATGCCAAGGGGTACGTGAGACTTTTTAAAAAAATATGCTAAAAATAGCAACAATCCAAAAATCCTTTATAAATATATTTATTGAATAATACTTCAACAAAATATGAATTTAAGTTCATAAACTGTGAAAAGAAATGCAACAATGAAATATTCAGTGTTGACAGCTACATTTTTCGTGGACATGTTCCATAAATATTGATGTTAAAGATTTTCTTTTTTTGTGAAGAAATGTTTCGAAATAAGTTCATGATGGATCTCTATTACAATCCCCAAAGAGGGCACTTTAAGTTGATGATTACTTCTATGTGTAGAAATCCATCCATCCATCCATCCATTTCCTACCGTTTATTCCCTTTCGGGGTCGCGGGGGGGCGCTGGCGCCTATCTCAGCTACAATCGGGCGGAAGGCAGGGTACACCCTGGACAAGTCGCCACCTCATCGCAGGGCCAACACAGATAGACAGACAACATTCACACTCACATTCACACACTAGAGCCAATTTATCAATCAATCAATCAATGTTTACTTATATAGCCCTAAATCACTAGTGTCTCAAAGGGCTGCACAAACCACCACGACATCCTCGGTAGGCCCACATAAGGGCAATTTAGTGTTGCCAATCAACCTATCCCCAGGTGCATGTCTTTGGAGGTGGGAGGAAGCCGGAGTATGTGTAGAAATCTTTATTTTATAATTGAATCACTTGTTTATTTTTCAAAACATTTTTAGTTATTTTTTTAATCTTTTTTTCCAAATAGTTCAAGAAAGACCACTACAAATGAGCAATATTTTGCACTGTTATACAATTTAAATTATCAGAAACTGATGACACAGTGCTGTATTTTACTTCTTTATCTCTTTTTTTCAACCAAAAATGGTTTGCTCTGATTAGGGGGTACTTGAATTAAAAAAATGTTCAAAGAGGGTACATCGCTGAAAAAAGGTTGAGAACCACTGTTCTACAACAGAAATACAGTTAAAATGCCAACACTAGGTGAAGTGAAACTATCCTCTGCATTTGACCCATCCCCACAGGGGAGCAGTGAGCAGCAGCGGTGGCCGCGCCCGGGAATCATTTAGCGATTTGACCACCAATTCCAACCCTTGATGCTGAGTGCCAAGAGGGGAGGTAATGAGTCCCATTTTTCTAGTCTTTGGTGTGACTTGGCTTGGTTTGAACTCACGACCTACCGATCTCAGGGCGGACACTCTAATACAGTGGTTCTCAAATGGGGGTACGCGTACCCCTGAGGGTACTTGAAGGTATGCCAAGGGGTACGTGAGATTTTTTTTTAAATATTATAAAAAATAGCAACAATTCAAAAATCCTTTATAAATGTATTTATAACAAAATATGAAAGTAAGTTCATAAACTGTGAAAAGAAATGCAACAATGCAATATTCAGTGTTGACAGCTAAATTTTGTGTGGACATGTTCCATAAATATTGATGTTAAAGGTTTCTTTTTTGGTGAAGAAATGTTTCAAATTAATTTATAGATGGTTGATTTCTACAGGCTAGTAAGGTAAAGTGTTGCACCTGACGAGTTTCGGCTACATTGCTTCTGCAGCCTTTATGATTAAAGTTGAAGTTAAAGTACCAATGATTGTCACACACACACTAAGTGTGGTGAAATTTGTCCTCTGCATTTGACCCATCCTCTTGTTCACCCCCTGGGAGGTGAGGGGAGCAGTGGGCAGCAGCGGTGCCGCGCCCAGGAAACATTTATGGTGATTTAACCCCCAATTCCAACCCTTGATGCTGAGTGCCAAGCAGGGAGGCAATGGGTCCCATTTTTTTGTAGTCTTTGGTATGACTCGGCCGGGGTTTGAACTCACAACCTACCGATCTCAGGACGGACACTCTTACCACTAAGTAGGTGATGAAGGCTGCAGAAGCAAGGTAGCCAAAAAGGTAGGCTAAATGAACCTCATCAACATGTTTCAAATTAAGTTCATGAATCCAGATGGATCTCTATTACAATCCCCAAAGAGGGCACTTTAAGTTGATGATTACTTCTATGTGTAGAAATCTTTATTTATAATTGAATCCCTTGTTTATTTTTCATCAAGTTTATAGTTATTTTTATATCTTTTTTTCAAATAGTTCAAGAAAGACCACTACAAATGAGCAATATTTTGCAATGTTATACAATTCAATAAATCAGAAACTGATGACATAGTGCTGTTTTACTTATTTTTCTCTTTTTTTCAACCAAAAATGCTTTGCTCTGATTAGGGGGTACTTGAATTAAAAAAATGTTCACAGGGGGTACATCACTGAAAAAAGGTTGAGAACCACTGCTCTAATACTGCTCTAATTTTGTGGACTTGGAGAAGGCATTCGACCGTGTCCCTCGGGAAGTCCTGTGGGGAGTGCTCAGAGAGTATGGGGTACCGGACTGTCTTATTGTGGCGGTCCTCTCCCTGTATGATCAGTGCCAGAGCTTGGTCCGCATTGCCGGCAGTAAGTCGGACACGTTTCCAGTGAGGGTTGGACTCCGCCAAGGCTGTCCTTTGTCACCGATTCTGTTCATAACTTTTATGGACCGAATTTCTAGGCGCAGTCAAGGCGTTGAGGGGTTCCGATTTGGTAACCGCAGGATTAGGTCTCTGCTTTTTGCAGATGATGTGGTCCTGTTGGCTTCATCTGACCGGGATCTTCAGCTCTCACTGGATCGGTTCGCAGCCGAATGTGAAGCGACCGGAATGAGAATCAGCACCTCCAAGTCCGAGTCCATGGTTCTCGCCCGGAAAAGGGTGGAGTGCCATCTCCGGGTTGGGGAGGAGACCCTGCCCCAAGTGGAGGAGTTCAAGTACCTAGGAGTCTTGTTCACGAGTGAGGGAAGAGTGGATCGTGAGATCGACAGGCGGATCGGTGCGGCGTCTTCAGTAATGCGGACGTTGTACCGATCCGTTGTGGTGAAGAAGGAGCTGAGCCGGAAGGCAAAGCTCTCAATTTACCGGTCGATCTACGTTCCCATCCTCACCTATGGTCATGAGCTTTGGGTCATGACCGAAAGGATAAGATCACGGGTACAAGCGGCCGAAATGAGTTTCCTCCGCCGGGTGGCGGGTCTCTCCCTTAGAGATAGGGTGAGAAGCTCTGCCATCCGGGAGGAACTCAAAGTAAAGCCGCTGCTCCTCCACATCGAGAGGAGCCAGATGAGGTGGTTCGGGCATCTGGTCAGGATGCCACCCGAACGCCTCCCTAGGGAGGTGTTTAGGGCACGTCCAACCGGTAGGAGGCCACGGGGAAGACCCAGGACACGTTGGGAAGACTATGTCTCCCGGCTGGCCTGGGAACGCCTCGGGATCCCCCGGGAAGAGCTAGACGAAGTGGCTGGGGAGAGGGAAGTCTGGGTTTCCCTGCTTAGGCTGTTGCCCCCGCGACCCGACCTCGGATAAGCGGAAGATGATGGATGGATGGATGGATGCTCTATTACAACATTGAAACAACATGCTTTTTGACAACATCTATTCAATGTCAGGTTGTAACGTTTATTCAACCATTGAATTTTAGTCTTTTTTTTCAACCAATATTCTCTAACACAAATCTGTTTATTCAATGTCAGGTTGTGATGTTGATTCGACCTTTAAAATGTGGTCATCTCCCGAACCAACACCATGGATTCATTGTTGGGACATCAATGTTGTCTCCATCTACAAAGACAACTATTTTGCAACCTTGTTTCAAAGTCAGTTTTAAAGGACTTGTATGTACAGTATAATCAATGTTGTATCAATGGACATGCTGTGCGTCAGACTCAACGATCCGCGTGAAGAAGCGTACGCAAAATGTCAATGAATGAATGACAGCGAGCTTTATATGAAATCTCATCACAAACGTATTCCTAGCCCCTTCCTATTCCGTCACTGATAAGAATATACTGCAGTGGCACATTTCTCTCCATCTCTACCCACAGCGTGGCGCAGTGGAAGAGTGGCCGTGCGCAACCCGAGGGTCCCTGGTTCAATCCCCACCTAGTACCAGCCTCGTCACGTCAGTTGTGTCCTGAGCAAGACACTTCACCCTTGCTCCTGATGGGTGCTGGTTGGCGCCTTGCATGGCAGCTCCCTCCATCAGTGTGTGAATGTGTGTGTGAATGGGTAAATGTGGAAGTAGTGTCAAAGCGCTTTGAGTACCTTGAAGGTAGAAAAGCGCTATACAAGTACAACCCATTTATCATTTATTTATCATTTGTTTTCACTTTCCCCCATGGCACGTTGCGTCAGTGCAGGTCTCGTTAGACAGTCATGAAGGCTTAGGCTCCAGGTCAAAGTTGTCTCCTCACTGTATTAAATGTTTACATTTTTATTTACAATAATTTTTTTTGATGTGTTATTTTGCAATGAAACCATAAGTTATTGAAAAATGTATTTGCCATGAATTTGTTTTAGTGCAAAACATGCATCAAATTACTTCATCCATCCATCCATCCATCATCTTCCGCTTATCCGAGGTCGGGTCGCGGGGGGCAGCAGCCTAAGCAGGGAAGCCCAGACTTCCCTCTCTCCAGCCACTTCGTCTAGCTCTTCCCGGGGGATCCCGAGGCGTTCCCAGGCCAGCCGAGAGACATAGTCTTCCCAACGTGTCCTGGGTCTTCCCTGTGGCCTCCTACCGGTTGGACGTGCCCTAAACACCTCCCTAGGGAGGTGTTCGGGTGGCATCCTGACCAGATGCCCGAGCCACCTCATCTGGCTCCTCTCAATGTGGAGGAGCAGCGGCTTTACTTTGAGCTCCTCTCGGATGGCAGAGCTTCTCACCCTATCTCTAAGGGAGAGCCCCGCCATCCGGTGGAGGAAACTCATTTCGGCCGCTTGTACCCGTGATCTTATCCTTTCGGTCATGACCCAAAGCTCATGACCATAGGTGAGGATGGGAACGTAGATCGACCGGTAAATTGAGAACTTTGCCTTCCGGCTCAGCTCCTTCTTCACCACAACGGATCGGTACAACGTCCGCATTACTGAAGACGCTGCACCGATCCGCCTGTCGATCTCACGATCCACTCGTCCCTCACTCGTGAACAAGACTCCAAGGTACTTGAACTCCTCCACTCGTAAACCTGCATCAAATTACTTACGTTTAATTAAAAAAGTATAACAATCATTTCACATACATGACAAATGGTAAATGGTAATACACTTGTATAGCGCTTTTCTAGCTTCAAGGTACTCAAAGCGCTTTGACATTATTTCCACATTCACCCATTCACACACACATTCACACACTGATGGAGGGAGCTGCCATGCGAGGCCCTAACCACGACCCATCAGGAGCAAGGGTGAAGTGTCTTGCTCAAGGACACAAAGGACATGACGAGGTCGGTAGTAGGCGGGGATCTAACCAGGAACCCTCAAGTTGCTGGCACTAATACTCTCCCATGCGCGTCACGCTGTCCACGCCCCCCCCCCCCCCCCAAAATTGTTACATGACCCTCAATATAAATAATTGATGAAACATTTAAGTAATTATTTAACAATGTATTTATTTAATGAATTAAAAAAATATTTCAAGATACATCTATTTATTTAATGTTGTCCCATATATTTAATTAATGAGAGATTTAAATAATTATTTATATTATATATATTTAATATATTTATTTAGTCCATACATTTTCTTGTCATCAATCTCTCGAAATAAACTCATATTTCTGTCTTTTCTAAAAATCTGATAAAACCCATATTGAACCACTCAAAATGCATATTAGCCCATCTCAGGCATTTTTATTTCATTTTTGTACAAGAATCCTTATGACGAAGATGATTCATTTGAGTAACAGAACTGAAAGTGACAGGAATGAGTTTTTAGACGATCCATGATATATACTCATTATGCTAAAGGATTGTTGGCACGAAACATAAACAGATAACATTAGAAAAACATATCAGGTAACAACACTGTGTTGAGATGTTAACCTTCAGTCATTGAAATATGCAAAAAAAAAAATAAGCAGTGAACTTACCTTCGGATTCTGAATGATACAACTTCCTGTGGACCATGTGAAGTGTTGATTAAATGTGTTATGGTAACAGGGCTGAGTAACAACCCAGGGACATGACTAAAGTGTGAATATCAGCTGCTTCTTATATATTCTTTTTTTTTTTTTTTTTTTTTTTAAATAAACTTAAAGTACAGTTCTGAAAAAAGTAACATAAATATGTAGGGGTGTTCAGATCCGATATTGATATTGTTCTGATATCATAAAAAAAAAAAAAAAAAGGATCGGATGATATCAGCTTTTATGTAAGATGACTAATATCAGCTCTGATACAAGCAGTCCTGCAGAATGTTTACTTGTGGAAAGCTGGACAGTCAGTTAACATCTAAATATCTTCCAATAAGCACACAAGGTTGTTGTTGTTGTTTTCTTCTTCTATTTTAGTGAAGTCATTTACAAAATGTAAATATGGCAGACTATAAGTTACTAGAAGCCAGCGGCTACACAAGAGCTGAGCACATAATAGCACACAAGCTAGACATATCAATCAATCAATCAATCAATGTTTACTTATATAGCCCTAAATCACTAGTGTCTCAAAGGGCTGCACAAACCACTACGACATCCTCGGTAGGCCCACATAAGGGCAAGGAAAACTCACACCCAGTGGGACATCGGTGACAATGATGACTATGAGAACATGATACTGTGAAAGATCAATCCATAATGGATCCAACACAGTCGCGAGAGTCCAGTCCAAAGCGGATCCAACACAGCAGCGAGAGTCCCGTTCACAGCGGAGCCAGCAGGAAACCATCCCAAGCGTAGGCGGACCAGCAGCGCAGAGATGTCCCCAGCCGATACACAGGCGAGCAGTACATGGCCACCGGATCGGACCGGACTCCCTCCACAAAGGAGAGTGGGTCATAGAAGAAAAAGAAAAGAAACGGCAGATCAACTGGTCTAAAAAGGGAGTCTATTTAAAGGCTAGAGCATACAAATGAGTTTTAAAGTGAGACTTAAATGCTTCTACTGAGGTGGCATCTCGAACTGTTACCGGGAGGGCATTCCAGAGTACTGGAGCCCGAACGGAAAAAGCTCTACAGCCCGCAGACTTTTTTTGTAATATATATATATAATATGTAATATGTAATAAGTGTCCTTCATTGATCAATATTGCAGTCTAAAACAGCACATTTGTCAATATAAACAAGTATCAAATTATCATAGTTGCAAATTACTTACACATACAAAGTCTCCAAGGCAGTATATCAGAAAGTATTCAGTAACAAACGTGTCTGCATCATTCAACTCACTGTTTAACTTAACTAACTTTACTAGACGTCGCCAAAAAACAAAACAAAAAACGCTCCGTTTCCGAAACATAAATCTGTCATAATGTTAGTGTTTTTCATAACTACAATTGTTTCGCATGTTCCGTTCTATGGTTTGTGCTAATATCATATTAGATTAATATACAATACTCAAGTTAATATCGGTATTATATCGGAAGTGAAAATGTTGTATCAGGACACCTAATTATTGACATACTAAATAACATATTGAGAAAGTTGATTCTGACTCAAATCATGAGTAAGATACTTATTCTTAATAGACATTAGAAAGTATTCAGTAACAATTGTGTTTGCATCATTCAATTTACTGCGTTTTCATGAGGTTAACGTCATGAATTATTGTGGCCACTAGGTGTCGCCAAAACAAATTACGACTCCACTTTAACTTAAAGACAACATAAGTCCATTCCAGACGGTTAATGATAAATATTGTATTTTCCTGACGATAAGGCACACTTAAAATCCTTTTTTTCCTAAAAACTCGACAGTGCACCTAATGTATTGAATAATTCTGGTTGTGCTTACCGACCTTGAAGCAATTTTATGGTGTAATGATAAGTGTGACCAGTAGATGGCAGTCAAACATAATATATACATGTAGACTTCACTATGATGGCAGTATGACTCAAGTAAACAACACCAACATTTTATACGTTCCATTGAAAATATAGAACATTACGCACGGTGCTCAAAAATCTATCAAAATATTTTAGTAAGACTTTGGTAAGCTATGAAGCCGCACCTCTTGATGGATTGTTGGCCCATTAAACACACGAGTATTATTATGGTGTGTGTATAAGGTAAGACATATTATCTGGTGTTTTTTTTCCGCAAAATTCTGCAAAAGTTATTTTCTTCAATCAATCAATCAATGTTTACTTATACAGCCCTAAATCACTAGTGTCTCAAAGGGCTGCACAAACCATTTTCTTACCTTCTGGTAAATGCTGATCTGTATTTGGGATCTGCATAAATCTTGAAATATTGCGCGAGTCCGCCTTTGTAGTCTGTGGCGACAAAGGACTACAAAGGCTTACAAAGGCTTATAATCCGGTGCGCCTTATATATGAAAAAAGATCGAAAATAGACCATTCATCAGCAGTGCGCCCTATGGTCCGGAAAGTACGATAGATTAGCATTTTTCTTACCAACTCTTGTTCTCTAAATTACTAATTTCACTTAATCAAACCTTTTCTAACATTCAACACTGCAAAATAATAGGGTATTTTGTATTGGTTAAATATTGGAATCAGCCAATTCTCAAGGCTCCAATATCATCGGCGTATTAAGAGCGCAAAAGTTGGATGAATACGTCCACAAAATTTTACAATTTTTGAAGGATTTAAATAATTTCAAATCCAATTTGAGCAAACAGGCAAAAGCCTGTTTCTAGTGTTTAATGTCATTTTTGTTGTTATTTGCAGTTATTTCTACTTAAAGTGCAGTCTGATCCATTTGCATGACACTTTGCTTCAAAAAATATATATATTTCACATTTATTTTTCACTAATCTTGTTGGTGAAATGTATCGACTGAAAAGTCTTTCAGCAATGCGAGTTGAAGCTTGTGGCCTGCTCGTAGTCCTGCACCTGGTATGGCGCGTACCAGTTCTGCCAGTCCGGCGCCGCAGAGCCACAGTAGCTTCGTCTGGCCGGGCTCGGCTGCCGGGTCCTGTGCGCCTGTCCAGAGCCCAGCCGGTGCAGGATGTCCGGGTTGAACTGGTAGGTGAGCTTGCGGCGGACCTTGATGATCTCACCCGTGTGCCTGTAATTGCGCAGGGCCCGCGCCATCTTCTGATAGGTCATGGCCTTGCGGTTGCCCTTGCGTTGGCCCCAGGACACGGCCAGCCTTTCTTTGTTCTTGGAGATGAAGTGGAAGGTTCCGCTGGTGCTGTCGCTCCACTGGATGGAGTCGCCCATGTCGGGATCGTTGAGGGCCTCGTGGAGGTACTCGTACAGTCGGAGCTTCTTGCGACCTGAGCATAATCCTGCGTTAGAGGCGGAACAGTCACATAGACTAAAGACATGGGGACGTATTCCAGGTACGGGCTTCCACAAACTCCGAGTCTAAACCTGAACTTTGGGCTTCTTTACCCGAAGATGGGAAACTCTTAATGTTGGGTTGCAAAACAGCTAATCTGACTTAGTTCAATCAATCCCGAGTTTGTTGACTCTGAGTTAACTGGGGACAGAAAAGGCCGTCTTTCTTAACCCAGTTGGAACTAAAGGTCTTGATGCGTGTTTATGAACACGTCTTTATGAAGTATGAAAACTTTTTCCGCCCGGGAAAGGGTGGAGTGCCATCTCCGGGTTGGGGAGGAGACCCTGCCCCAAGTGGAGGAGTTCAAGTACCTAGGAGTCTTGTTCACGAGTGGGGGAAGAGTGGATCGTGAGATTGACAGGCGGATCGGTGCGGCGTCTTCAGTAATGCGGACGTTGTATCGATCCGTTGTGGTGAAGAAGGAGCTGAGCCGGAAGGCAAAGCTCTCAATTTACCGGTCGATCTACGTTCCCATCCTCACCTATGGTCATGAGCTTTGGGTCATGACCGAAAGGATAAGATCACGGGTACAAGCGGCCAAAATGAGTTTCCTCCGCCGGGTGGCGGGGCTCTCCCTTAGAGATAGGGTGAGAAGCTCTGCCATCCGGGAGGAACTCAAAGTAAAGCCGCTGCTCCTTCACATCGAGAGGAGCCAGATGAGGTGGTTCGGGCATCTGGTCAGGATGCCACCCGAACGCCTCCCTAGGGAGGTGTTTAGGGCACGTCCAGCTGGTAGGAGGCCACGGGGAAGACCCAGGACACGTTGGGAAGACTATGTCTCCCGGCTGGCCTGGGAACGCCTCGGGATCCCCCGGGAAGAGCTAGACGAAGTGGCTGGAGATAGGGAAGTCTGGGCTTCCCTGCTTAGGCTTCTGCCCCCGCGACCCGACCTCGGATAAGCGGAAGATGATGGATGGATGGATGGATGGAAAACTTTTTTAGAAAGCAATACAGTCAAATAATATTGGACCGAACTGACAGAAAATGATTGGTTACGTTTCGTTTCAAAGTGATTCAATGTAATACTTTGATATTGGCATCAGTGCATACAATATTAGATTACCCCAAGATAGTTACAGAGGGGTTAGTGCATGTGCCTCACAATACGAAGGTCCTGAGTTCAATCCCGGGCTCGGGATCTTTCTGTGTGGAGTTTGGATGTTCTCCCCGTGAATGCGTGGGTTCCCTCTGGGTACTCCGGCTTCCTCCCACCTCCAAAAACATGCACCTGGGGATAGGTTGATTGGCAACACTAAATTGTCCCTAGTGTGTGAATGTTGTCTGTCTATCTGTGTTAGCCCTGTGATGAGGTGGCAACTTGTCCAGGGTGTACCCCGCCTTTCACCTGAATGCAGCTGAGATAGGTTCCAGCACCCCCCAACCCCGAAAGGAACAAGCGGTAGAAAATGGATTTATGGATGGAGTTACATATATGACAATAAAGTACATGCTGTACTGTTTACATGTTAAAGTACCCTTTGTTAAGCTGAAATCGACCCCAAACGACATCTTAATGATTCAAAATCATTTTTTGATATTGACACACCTCATCTGTTCATCTCCTAAGGTTATTCCAGTAATTTATTTACAGATAAGATGTGTCAATATCAAAATATTACTTGGAATCCCTTTTTGGCAACCAAGAGTACCAACAGGGCAGCTTCAACACGAGGTGGTAATCAATTTTTGGCAGGTGCACCCCTGAAATTTTTTTTATGTTTTTCTGCCGCCGGGTCAGCAAATGAGCACACATATCATGAAGAAAAAACAGTTTCTTCAAGAAAACGTGCCAGCAAGCAAGTTAGATTCACAGATTAAGTTACCATGGTAACTGACTCCGAATTTGACTTACAATGTATCTGGAAAGTATTCACAGTGCTTCACTTTTTCCACATTTTGTTATGTTATAGCCTTATATTAATTTTTGTGCTCAAAATTCTACACATTCTACAATTTCTAAATGTGCAAAAAGCTCCCAAAATATATTTTCACATTGCAATGATGGGGTATTGTGTGGAATTTTGAGGAACATAACAAAATGTGTAAAAAGCGCAATACTGTGAATCCTTTCCGGCGTACTGTAACTGTCTTTAGTGGAACCAAAACCCTGAATTTCTCCTATTTCAGAGTTTACGTACTCAGACGTTCCCCCCAACCTGTTTCTGGAATACCTCTGATCTTGATTCAGAAGCATAGCTCCAAAATAACTATAGTTTAGCTAGAGTTGGTTTCCTAAGATGTTTCATGCCTTTCAGCCCAGTACCTTTGTTATTCCTTTGCGACGGAAGTTGGGAGTAGACGTGAGCAGGTTCAGTTTGCACCGAGTCCCCTAAGGAGGCTTCAGGGATCATCTGAGACCACGTCTGCTGCTGCTGCTGCTGCTGCTGCAAAAGTAAATCATTCTAGTCAGCACCATATTTCACCATATTGACATCACATGGACAAAAATAAGACCTTCTAGAGGAAAGTTCTGTGGTTGGATGAATCAAAAATTGAGCTGTTTGGCCACAATACCGAGCAATATGTTTGGAGGAGAAAAGGTGAGGCCTTTAATCCCAGGAACACTATTCCTACCGTCAAGCATGGTGGTGGTAGTAATATACGTTGGGCCTGTTTTGCTGCCAATGGAACTGGTGCTTTAAATGGGACAATGAAAATGAGGTTTACCTCCAAATTCTTCAGGACAACCTAAAATCATCAGTCCGGGGACTGGCTGTTGGGCGCAGTTGGGTGTTCCGACAGGACAATGACACCAAACACATGTAAAAAGTGGTAAAGGAATGGCTAAATCAGGTTAGAATAAACATTTTGGAATGGCTTTCCAAAAGTTAAAGTTAAAGTACCAATGATTGTCTCACACACACACGAGGTGTGGCGAAATTATTCTCTGCATTTGACCCATCACCCTTGATCACCTCCTGGGAGGTGAGGGGAGCAGTGGGCAGCAGCAGTGCCGCGCCCGGGAATCATTTTTATGGTTTTTTAACTCCCAATTCCAACCCTTAATGCTGAGTGCCAAGCAGGGAGGTACTGGGTCCCGTTTTTATAGTCTTTGGTATGACTCCTGACTTAAACGTGTGGACAATGCTGAAGAAACAAGTCCATGTCAGAAAACAAACAAATTGAGCTGAACTGCACCAATTTTATCAAGAGGAGTGGTCGAAAATTCTTGCCAGAAACTTGTGGATGGCTACCAAAAGCGCCTTATTGCAATGAAACTTGCCAAGGGACATGTAAGCAAATATTAATTAATTGCTGTATGTATACTTTTGACCCCGCAGATTTGGTCTCATTTTCAGTAGACCCAAAATAAATTCATAAAAGAACGAAACTTCATGAATGTTTTTTGGTGACAAACAAATATGTGCTCCAATTGAATTAAATTAAAGTATTTATTTCAAACCAGAGCTTGGTCCGCATTGCCGGCAGTAAGTCGAACACATTTCCAGTGAGGGTTGGACTCCGCCAAGGCTGCCCTTTGTCACCGATTCTGTTCATAACTTTTATGGACAGAATTTCTAGGCGCAGTCAAGGCGTTGAGGGGTTCCGGTTTGGTGACCGCAGGATTAGGTCTCTGCTTTTTGCAGATGATGTAGTCCTGATGGCTTTATCTGATCGGGATCTTCAGCTCTCGCTGGATCGGTTCGCAGCCGAGTGTGAAGCGACCGGAATGAGAATCAGCACCTCCAAGTCCGAGTCCATGGTTCTCGCCCGGAAAAGGGTGGAGTGCCATCTCCGGGTTGGGGAGGAGACCCTGCCCCAAGTGGAGGAGTTCAAGTACCTAGGAGTCTTGTTCACGAGTGAGAGAAGAGTGGATCGTGAGATCGACAGGCGGATCGGTGCGGCGTCTTCAGTAATGCGGACGTTGTACCGATCCGTTGTGGTGAAGAAGGAGCTGAGCCGGAAGGCAAAGCTCTCAATTTACCGGTCGATCTACGTTCCCATCCTCACCTATGGTCATGAGCTTTGGGTCATGACCGAAAGGATAAGATCACTGGTACAAGCGGCCCAAATGAGTTTGGGTCTCTCCCTTAGAGATAGGGTGAGAAGCTCTGCCATCCAGGAGGAACTCAAAGTAAAGCCGCTGCTCCTCCACATCGAGAGGAGCCAGATGAGGTGGTTCCGGCATCTGGTCAGGATGCCACCCGAACGCCTCCCTAGGGAGGTGTTTAGGGCACGTCCAACCGGTAGGAGGCCACGGGGAAGACCCAGGACACGTTGGGAAGACTATGTCTCCCGGCTGGCCTGGGAACGCCTCGGGATCCCCCAGGAAGAGCTAGACGAAGTGGCTGGGGAGAGGGAAGTCTGGGCTTCCCTGCTTAGGCTGTTGCCCCCGCGACCCGACCTCGGATAAGCGGAAGATGATGGATGGATGGATGGATTTATTTCAAAGCTGCACAGTACAAAAACAGACTTTTTTTTTTTTTTTTTTACATTTTGGCAGACAAATTAATGCGAGGCTGGAAAAGGGGTTGGATGAAGCAGATGCTTATAATATCCCAACAACTCTCACTCATTCCACATTTAACATAAACAATGCAAGAACAATACCATACAAAAAAAAACAAGAAAAACTCCTGTACACTAACAATACAATAGTACCACACACACACACACACACACCCACACACACACACTCTGACCATACACCTCTCTCCCATCACTCTCTTTCCTCCTCGTACTTCATCAGTACTTCTTTCTTAAACAGTGTTTTAAATTGAATCATGTTAGAACACGTTTTTAACTCGCCCCCTAAGTTTGACTAAGTGACTCCACACACTGAAACGCACATTGATTTTAAAGTTGTTCTAAATTTAGGAAAATATAATTTGTTGTTTCCTCTAGGCCAGGGGTAGGGAACCTATAGCTCGCGAGCCAGATGTGGCTCTTTTGATGACTGCATCTGGCTCTCTGATAAATCTGAGCTGACATTGCTTAACATGATAAGTAATGAATAATAACATTCTCATGCATTTTTATGTTCAAGAAATTGCGTTAATGGTAAGAAGTAATTTATTTATTATTGGTTAGTGTGGGTCTTGCCCTCCAGGGGGTTCTTAAGACCACCAAGCACCAACATGAGAGCCTGTTCCAGGGTTACAATATTGTTTTATTATTCAATAAGTCTCTCAGTTGCTTTCCAACAATTGTCTTTTTCTCTTTCGTTCTCGCTCGTGCTCTGGCTCCAGCCCCAACCCCGTCTCTCCTCCTGGCTGCTGCTTATAACATTGCGACATATGATTAGATAACAAGGCCCAGGTGGGCCATCTACGCACCTGTCGCTGATTTCGAGGCCGGTCCTGGCAACACCCTGCTTCGCTGCAGGCCCACAGGACACGCCCCCTCCACAGTTAGCTTCAGAATAACAATGTTATTAAAAAGAATAAGAGACCTATTATACTCTACAAATGTTGGTCTTACTTAAAAATGCACGTGTTTAGTTGTGTTTAGTGTTAAAAAAAATATTACATGGCTCTTACGGAAATACATTTGAAAATATTTGGCTTCTTGGCTCTCTCAGCCAAATAGATTCCCGACCCCTGCTCTAGACCATTGGTACCCCCAGGGTACGCATAACCCTGGGGGTACTTGAAGGTATGCCAAGGGGTACGTGAGATTTTTCAAAAATATTTTAAAAATAGCAACAATTCAAAAATCCTTAATAAATATATTTATTAATAATACTTCAACAAAATATGAATGTAATTTCATAAACTGTGAAAAGAAATGCAACAATGCAATATTCAGTGTTGACAGCTAGATTTTTTGTGGTCATGTGCCATAAATATTGATGTTAAAGATTTCATATTTTTGTGAAAAAATATTTAGAATTAAGTTCATGAATCCAGATGGATCTTTATTACAATCCCCAAAGAGGGCACATTAAGTTGATGATTACTTCTATGTGTAGAAATCTTTATTTATAATTGAATCACTTGTTTATTTTTCAACAGGTTTTTAGTTATTTTTATATATTTTTTCCAAATACTTCAAGAAAGACCACTACAAATGAACAATATTTTGCACTGTTATACAATTTAATAAATCAGAAACTGATGACATAGTGCTGTATTTTACTTCATTTACTCTTTTTTTCAACCAAAAATGCTTTGCTCTGATTAGAGGGTACTTGAATAAAAAAAAATGTTCACAGAGTGACTCCACGCACTGAAATGCACATTGATTTTAAAGTTGTTCTAAATTCAGGCAAATATAATGCGTTGTTTCCTCTTGGACTAACTATGGTGAGCATCTGTCTCCTGGATTGGGTTCTGTAAATTGGATGGTAGAGAGTTTTGGGATGCTCTAAACATAATTTGAGCCGTTTTAAAGTGGATTACTTTGTGCCGTTTAAGTTGCTTTAACTCCGTGTAATGTGGATTTGAATGATCCTAATGGCCTTTTTCTGCAGAGTGACTAAAGCAGGGGTGTCAAACTCAAATACAGAGTAGGCCAAAATTTAAAACTGAACAAAGCCGCGGGCAAAGGTTGAGCAAATTAACCTTTTAATAGGGACCCAAACAAGTTTTGCATTGAATATTGAACAAGCAAGGCTTGTATAACTTTATTGTGACAACCAAAATAGAGTTTCAAATTATAATAATAATAATTAAAAAATATCAATGGCATATCAAATAAAATGTAAATAACAATTGGGGGGGGGGGGTGTATATTGTAGCATCCTCGAAGAGTTAGTGCTGCAAGGGCTTCTGGGTATTTCTTCTGTTGTGTTTTTGTTCTGTTACGGTGCGGATGTTCTCCCAAAATGTGTAAGTCATTCTTGTTTGGTGTGGGTTCACAATGTGGCGCATATTTGTAACAGTGTTAAAGTTGTTTATACGGCCACCCTCAGTGTGACCTGTATGGCTGTTGACCAAGTATGCCTTGTAGTCACTTGTGTGTGTTAAAGCCGCATGTATTATGTAACCGTGCTGGCACGTTGTTTGTATGGCGGAAAAGCGGACGTGACGGTAGGCTGTAGAGGACGCTAAAGGCACTGCCTTCAAGACACACCTCCAATATTGTTGACCGGGTGAACTTTAACTCCTCCCACTGGATCTTTCCTCGTTACCGATCAACCTGACTAGGATTTAAACCCAGTCCTCTTTGATTAGGAGATACCTGTTTTGACCACTCAGCCATCCTTGGTCTTCTTAAAGGGAAATTTCGGGCCCCAATGAAATTTTTAATTGAAAACCTGTCTCAGTAAACTATGATATAAAAGCTTTCCTAGTTACCGATTGATCTGACTGGGATTTGAACCCAGTTCCTTTTGATTGGGAGCGAGCACTGAACTTCGGGAGTCTCCCGGGAAAATCGTGAGGGTTAGCAAGTACGAGTATCAGCTGTGAATGCGGTGTTACAGAGGCCAGCTCTTATCTTAATTTGATATTACATCAAGGGCCAAATGAAATTACATGGCGGGCCAAATTTGGCCCACGGGCCAGAGTTTGACACCCATGGACTAAAAGCTGTAATGTGATTTATAACAATTTCCCCAGACTTCAACAATATAGTTCAAATACGACATGATAAATGAATGATACAAAAACAGCAGAGCATTGGTGTTCAATAAATGACATGATCTCCTCATCCCGGCAAGAAATCTGCGTTCAAAGGACTCCGGCTTATTAGTGATCCCCAAAGCCCAAAAAAAGTCTGCGGGCTGTAGAGCTTTTTCATTTCGGGCTCCAGTACTCTGGAATGCCCTCCCGGTAACAGTTCGAGATGCCACCTCAGTAGAAGCATTTAAGTCTCACCTTAAAACTCATTTGTATACTCTAGCCTTTAAATAGACTCCCTTTTTAGACCAGTTGATCTGCCGTTTCTTTTCTTTTTCTTCTATGTCCCAATCTCCTTTGTGGAGGGAGTCCGGTCCGATCCGGTGGCCATGTACTGCTCGCCTGTGTATCGGCTGGGGACATCTCTGCGCTGCTGATCAGCCTCCTCTTGGGATGGTTTCCTGCTGGCTCCGCTGTGAACGGGACTCTCGCTGCTGTGTTGGATCCGCTTTGGACTGGACTCTCGCGACTGTGTTGGATCCATTATGGATTGATCTTTCACAGTATCATGTTCTCATAGTCATCATTGTCACCGACGTCCCACTGGGTGTGAGTTTTCCTTGCCCTTATGTGGGCCTACCGAGGATGTCGTAGTGGTTTGTGCAGCCCTTTGAGACACTAGTGATTTAGGGCTATATAAGTAAACATTGATTGATTGATCCTTCCAACACATTTCGCAACTTTTGTCCTCTAGTAACTTACATGAGGCTTCCATGAGATATTTTCATCTATTACCACTCCTAAGAATGAATTTTGTTGAACATATTCTATTGGTTTATCATCAATAACAATCCTGATCGGTATATTGCTGTGTTGACCTCAGTCTCTCTATCACAAAAAAATAACAGATGTAGAAAGAATTGGAAACTCAAGACAGCCATGAAATGATGTTCTTTACAAGTGTATGTAAACTTTTAACCATGACTGTATATATTATCGTCATTGACTCACCGCTTGCAGGCCGGTGTCACTCCAGTCATATATGGGTGCTGGGACCTCAGGGTGGGGGGTGACCAGGCAGTAGGAGATCTGGCACTGCAGGGACGGCTGCTGGGGAGCCAAAGTCTCGTAGTATGCATACTCTGAGAAGAAACCATACTCACATACTCATTCACACAAGTGTTTCACTTAAATCAGGGGTCGGCAACCCACGGCTCTGGAGCCGCATGCGGCTCTTTAGCGCCGCCCTAGTGGCCTTCTGGAGCTTTTTCAAAAATATACGAAAAATGGAAATGATGGGGGAAAAAAAAAAAGTTTTTGTATTAATTATGTTTCTGTAGGAGGAGGAACATGACACAAATCTCCCTAATTGCTATGATGCACACTGTTTATATTAAACATGCTTCATTGATTCGAGTATTTGGCGAGCGCCGTTTTGTCCTACTGATTTTGGCGGTCCCTGAACTCACCCTAGTTTGTTTACATGCATAGCTTTCTCCAACTTTCTAAGACGTGATTTATGCCACTTCTTTTTCTGTCTCATTTTGTCCACCAAACGTATAACGTTGCGCATGAATGCACAAAGGTGAGTTTTGTTGATGTTATTGACTTGTGTGGAGCGTGCTAATCAGACATATTTGTTCACTGCATGACTGCAAGCTAACCGAGGCTAACATGCTATTTAGGCTAGCTATATGTAAATATTGCTCATTTGTAGCTATATTTGAGCTCATTTAGTTTCCTTAAAGTCCTCATGATTCAATTTATATCTTATGACACACTATCTGTATCTAATATGGCTTTAAATGAAGTGAAGTGAACTATATTTATATAGCGCTTTTCTCTAGTGACTCAAAGCGCTTTACATAGTGAAACCCAATATCCAAGTTACATTTAAACAAGTGTGGGTGGCACTGGGAGCAGGTGGGTAAAGTGTCTTGCCCAAGGACACAACGGCAGTGACTAGGATGGCGGAAGCGGGAATCGAACCTGCAACCCTCAAGTTGCTGGCACGGCCGCTCTACCAACCGAGCTATGCCGCCCCATTTTCCACCGCTTATTCCCTTTGGGGTCGCGGGGGGCGCTGGTGCCACTTTTATTTTGCCCCCTCTTGGCCAGGTCACTCTTGGAAAACAGATTTGAAACCACCATTTTAATGGCAAATATGATATTTAAGTTCAAGTACCTAGGAGTCTTGTTCACGAGTGGGGGAAGAGTGGATCGTGAGATCGACAGGCGGATCGGTGCGGCGTCTTCAGTAATGCGGACGTTGTATCGATCCGTTGTGGTGAAGAAGGAGCTGAGCCGGAAGGCAAAGCTCTCAATTTACCGGTCGATCTACGTTCCCATCCCCACCTATGGTCATGAGCTTTGGGTCATGACCGAAAGGATAAGATCACGGGTACAAGCGGCCGAAATGAGTTTCCTCCGCCGGGTGGCGGGGCTCTCCCTTAGAGATAGGGTGAGAAGCTCTGCCATCCGGGAGGAACTCAAAGTAAAGCCGCTGCTCCTTCACATCGAGAGGAGCCAGATGAGGTGGTTCGGGCATCTGGTCAGGATGCCACCCGAACGCCTCCCTAGGGATGTGTTTAGGGCACGTCCAGCTGGTAGGAGGCCACGGGGAAGACCCAGGACACGTTGGGAAGACTATGTCTCCCGGCTGGCCTGGGAACGCCTCGGGATCCCCCGGGAAGAGCTAGACGAAGTGGCTGGAGATAGGGAAGTCTGGGCTTCCCTGCTTAGGCTGCTGCCCCCGCGACCCGACCTCGGATGAGCGGAAGATGATGGATGGATGGATGGATATGATATTTACAGAAGGAGTAAAGATGAACATAATTAGTATTAGTCGGGTGCCAGTGGGTATCGAAGGAGACAAACCGCTTTATTTCCCTTTCCGCCCTTTGTTTTGCGGCTCCAGGCATATTTGTACTTTTGGTCCAATATGGCTCTTTCAACACTTTGGGTTGCCTGACTTAAATGTTTCCCCCCAAAAATCTGTTGACATCATTGTAAAAAACAGGCAGCTCAGTCCCCAGATTTTGAACATGAAAATAACATTCCATCCATCCATTTTCTACCGCTTATTCCATTTTGGGGTCGCGGGGGGCGCTGGCGCCTATCTCAGCTACAATCGGGCGGAAGGCGGGGTACACTCTGGACAAGTCGCCACCTCATTGCAGGGCCAACACAGATAGACAGACAACATTCACACACTAGGGCCAATTTAGTGTTGCCAATCAACCTATCCCCAGGTGCATGTCTTTGGAAGTGGGAGGAAGCCGGAGTACCCGGAGGGAACCCACGCAGTCACGGGGAGAACATGCAAACTCCACACAGAAAGATCCCGAGCCTGGATTTGAACCCAGGACTGCAGGACCTTCGTATTGTGAGGCAGACGCACTAACCCATCTTCCACCGTGAAGCCCATGAAAATAACAGTGGTACTGTTTTTCCATTTGCAGTATTGCTCTGTAAAATCAACGATCGTAGATTGTACGGTAAAAATAATAATAAAAAAATAAGCGGCATCCCTGTCACCAACATACTCCCATTAGATTTATTGTGGTTGGTACTTTATGGTAAATATCTGGCAAATGAGCTCCATTCTCTTCTTTTGTAAAGGATACGGTCACTGTTTTACTGTGCAATACTGTTAAAATTCTGGGGACTGAGCTGCCTTTTTTTTTTTTTTACAGCAAAATCTAAATATTTTGTTTTACAGTGAATCACTGTAAATTAAAAACAGTACTACTTTTATTTCATACTGTAAAATTCTGGCGACTGAGCTACAATTTTTTTACTGTAAAATATTCTTTTTTTTTTTTTTTTTTTACAGTGCATAACTCTAAACGGAAAGAAATTGTACCACTTTGATATTCATGGTCAAATTCTGGCCACTGAGTTCCCAGTTGTTTTTTTTTACCGTAAAGTATCTTGCTGTTGTTTTTACAGTGTAAAACTGTAAATTAGGTTTCAAGTTTCATTCGTCACATACAGAGTACACCACGGTGAAATGCTTTTTTCCATGCTCTTCAGATATTGCGTACAGTGGGATCCAAACACTAGTTGCAGAATCTACTACACTAAATACCAAAAATACTAATTGTATTTTTAATAATAATTGTGATGTACATTAGGACAATAAGTTGCACAATAAGTTACAGTAGTTAGGGTAGAGGTATCCGTACAAGTAGAAGTATAGTAGTCAAATACAGTACCAGTGCAAGATCAAATAGTATAACAGTATATACAGTATACAAAGCATTAACCAAAATACGCAAATCTTATGACGAGAGCGTGGAGAGGCAGCCGAACAGAGCAGCGCCATCTTGCATCTAATTAAAAACGGTGCTGCTTTTATTTTATACGGTAAAACTCTGGCGACTGAGCTCCCAGTTTTTTGCTGTAAAATCTACTGTTGTTGTTTTTACTGCCTCGAAAGAAAATAATGTTTGCCTTGGTGCCGTTCTGATTGATTGATTGATTGAAACTTTTATTAGTAGATTGCACAGTACAGTACATATTCCGTACAATTGACCACTAAATGGTAACACCAGAATAATTTTTTCAACTTGTTTAAGTCAGGGTCCACGTAACTTGCCTTGGGGTCCTAAAATATGAGCCCTCCTTTAAAGCAACACATGCCTTGACCTTAAAAAGTTAAAATCCAAGGCCTGTGCCTGTATTTTACTGTAAAACTAGATCTTTTTTTGCAGTGTACCTGAGTCATAGTAGGGCATATTGGAATGCTGCTGAAGGACGTCGATGGCGTCCTGGAAGTGTTGATTGATGTCGTTTTCCAAGCAGTTCTGCAATTGAAACAATCAGTGTCCTGATTCACAAACCGGATAATTTTGTCTCTCACAAAGTTACTAATGGCAACAACTCACCATCTTGTAGGACAGAGCGTGGCCCTCAAGTGAGGAGGTTTCTGCCCTCATCGGTGGACGTTACCGCAGCTTGTGGGCGATCGATCTTTCTACAGGTATGTACCGCACAAAATATTCCACTACCTGTCCATTCTCCCGCAAATAAATAGGCAGAGGCCGGTCAATTTAAATGTGTTAACGTCATAAGGTAATTCTGCCGTACACTTCTCTTTTTTATGGTAGTGGCACAGATCTAATAGATATCAAATCATTGCTTGCATGGTGTAGATCTACCAACTAGAAAAGAACCACACACACGCACACACACACATATACACAAACAAACACATAAACACACACACACACACACACACACACAGGCAGGAAAAAACTGTACTGTATGTGGAATCTGAGCCTGCAGATTTTTTTGTAGGTCTTTGGCTGCAGTTTTCTGGTGGAAAAGTAAACTGTTGGAAATTTGCATGATAAAAACCACAACAGAACAGGTGGAGAACAAAGGTATTATTCATTCAAATACATTTAAAAAGGAAAAAATACACACATACTGTATAAATACTTATTATTTAAAAATAGCATGACAAATAATTATTCATAAATTAAACTACATTTAAAAAGGAAAAAATACTAACATACCGTATCCAAAATTAATGTATACTATTAAAAATAAACCAAAAAAACAGTATAAGCGAGAATGACTGTTCAATAAACTGCATTTAGGAAGGAAAATACATCTACATATTTTTAATACATATATACAGTATGAATTTAAAAAAACACAATACAATTCAAGCAAGAATGATTATTTACTATGTATAAAAAGGAAAAAATACAGACATAGCTAAAAAATATATATATACATTTAAAATAGCTCAACAATACAGTACAAGCAATAACTATTGTTATTATAATACTATCTTAAAAAAAAAAATTAAATCTAAAATAAATATATATTATTTTAAACTATTTCAAAATTAGCAGAAGCAAGTACAATTATATACAAATTACAATAGAGAATAAGAAATACAGACACATCTAAAGTAAATATATGCTATTTTAAAATAGCACAAAAATAGAGCTTAAGCAACAATGATTATTAATAAACTACAAACCCCGTTACCATATGAGTTGGGAAATTGTGTTAGATATAAACGGAATACAATGATATGCAAATTCTTTTCAACCCATATTCAATTGAATGCACTACAAAGACAAGATATTTGATGTTCAAACTCATAGACTTTATTTTCTTTTGCAAATAATTATTAATTTAGAATTTCATGGCTGCAACACATGCCAAAGTAGTTGGGAAAGGGCATGTTCACCACTGTGTTACATCACCTTTTCTTTTACCAACACTCAATAAATGTTTGGGAACTGAGGAAATTAATTGTTGAAGCTTAGAAAGTGGAATTGTTTCTAATTCTTGTTTTATGTAGAGCTTCAGTCGTTCAATAGTCCGGGGTCTCCGCTATTGTATTTTACGCTTCATAATGCGCCACACATTTTCAATGAGAGACAGGTCTGGACTGCAGGCGGGCCAGGAAAGTACCTGCACTCTTTTTCTACGAAGCCACGCTGTTGTAACACGTGGCTTGGCATTGTCATGCTGAAATAAGCAGGGGTGTCCATGATAACGTTGCTTGGATGACAACATATGTTGCTCCAAAACCTGTGTGGACCTTTCAGCATTAATGGTGCATTCACAGATGTGTAAGTTCCCCATGCCTTGGGCACTAATACACCCCCATGCAATCACAGATCCTGGCTTTTGAACTTTGCGTCTATAACAATCCGAATAGTTATTTTCCTCTTTGTTCTGGAGGTTACCACGTCCTCTGTTTCCAAATATAATTTAAAATGTGGACTTGTCAGACCACAGAACACCTTTTCACTTTGCATCAGTCCAGCTTAGATGTGCTCGGGCCCAGCCAAGCTGGCGTCGTTTCAGGATATTGTTGATAAATGGGTTTGGCTTTGCATAGTAGAGTTTTAACCTGCACTTACAGATGTAGCGACCAACTGTAGTTACTGTCAGTGGTTTTATGAAGTGTTCCTGAGCCCATGTGGTGATATCCTTTACACACTGATGTGTAAAGGATATCACCCTCCCGCCTTTTGATCCCTCTGGCAGTACCTCCAGAGGGTTCAAAGGTCCGTAATATCATCGCTTACTGGCAGTGATTTCTCCAGATTCTCTGAACTTCTTGATGACTTTACGGACCGCAGATGGTAAAATCCCTAAATTCCTTGCAATAGCTCGTTGAGAAATGTTGTTCTAAAACTGTTTGACAATTTGCTTTCAAAGTAGTGACCCTCACCCCATCTTTGTTTGTGAATTACTTTTGTGGAAGCTGTTTTTATACCCAATCATGGCACCCAACTGTTCCCAATTAGCCTGCACACCTGTGGGATGTTCCATATAAGTGTTTGATGAACATTCCTCAACCTTATCAGTATCTATTGCCACCTTTCCTAACTTCTTTGTCACGTGTTGCTGGCATCAAATTGTAAAGTTAATGATTATTTGCAAAAAACAAATGTTTATCAGTTTGAACATCAAATATAATGTCTTTGTAGCATATTCAACTGAATATGAACTGAAAATGTTTTGCTAATCATTGTATTCCGTTTGTATTTACATCCAACACAATTTCCCAACTCACGTGGAAACGGGGTTTGTAAATTCAAAAAGGAAAAAATACAAATAGATTTGAATTTAAGATACGTTGCTTAAAAATAGCATTAAAGATAAATGAGCAAAAATGATTTATGAATTAAACTAAATTTAAAAAGAAGAAATATGTACATTTTTAGAATGAATAAATATTGTTTAAAAATAGCACAATAAATATTGTAAGTAACAAATGATGATTATTAAACTATGTACAGTATTTTTTTTAAATGCAGATAGATTCAAAATAAATATATATTATTTAAAGATAGCCAAACAAAACGGTATAAGCAAACTGGTGATTAATGCATTAAAAAAAAAAATACATACATCTATAAAATCAATCAATCAATGTTTATTTATATGGCCCCAAATCACAAATGTCTCAAAGGACTGCACAAATCATTACGACTACAACATCCTCGGAAGAACCCACAAAAGGCCAAGGAAAACTCACACCCAGTGGGCAGGGAGAATTCACATCCAGTGGGACGCCAGTGACAATGCTGACTATGAGAAACCTTGGAGAGGACCTCAGATGTGGGCAACCCCCCCCCCCCCCCCCCCCCCCCAGGGGACCGAAAGCAATGGATGTCGAGCGGGTCTAACATGATACTGTGAAAGTTCAATCCATAGTGGCTCCAAGACAGCAGCGAGAGTCCCGTCCACAGGAAACCATCTCAAGCGGATCAGCAGCGTAGAGATGTCCCCAACCGATACAGGCGAGCGGTCCATCCTGGGTCCCGACGAGCGGTCCATCCTGGGTCTCGACTCTGGACAGCCAGTACTTCATCCAAAATACATATATACTTTTTAAAAATAGCACAAAAATGCAGTGAAAACAAGAATCATTATCAATTAAACTTTTAAAAAGGCTATAATATAATATATATAATATAGCATATGTTTTTAAATGTCTAAAACAAATATTATCTAAAAATAATCCAACAATCCAGTACACACATGAATGATAAATAATTAAACTACATTTTAAAAGGGGAAAATGCATATCTAGATTAGATATATTTTATTTAAAAATCGCACAATAATACAGTAAAAGCAAGAATGATTATCGAGTAAATATTTACATAGAAAAAAAGATACATCTGAATTTAATATAATATTGTAAAATTTGGAGAAAAAAAATACTATACAAGCAAGAATAATTATCATTATTAAACTGGGTTTAAAAAGAAAACTACAGACATATCTCAAATAAAAATATCTCATTTAAAACTAGCACAGAAATACAATATAAGCAGGAAAGAAAATTACTTGAACTACATAAAACAAATATATATGATCTACAATTACCACAAAAATGAAAAATCATTCATTATCTACCATGTTGAAAATGACCTGTCTTGTATTTTGATGCATTATGTCAACTACTTAATGTCCAATTGAGCGACAGGCAAGATAAAGCGTGCTTATAAAAGGTTAATGGTTAATAATCCGTGTCAAGCACAGCGTGTAAACACCCCGCAAAAATAAACACTTTTTTTTTTTTTGTCCTTTTACGAGAAGTTCATTTATCTCAGGCCCATCGTTTTAAATATCAACCGACTTGGTGCTGAAGTTCCCCTTTCAGCCGTGTTAAGCGTGCTGGCGGCCAAACCTGGCCAAAAAAAAAGAAAAGAAAGTGTGACATTGATGGAAGGAGGGAAGACCAGAATAGAAATCCATAGGGTGACATCTGATATCATGTTTTTTTTTTTTTATTTCCTTGCTCTGTTAAGAAAAACACCTTGTCACACTAAATAACCAGCTTTTGTTTTGTGGAACTGTGGTTGTGTTTGCAGGCCAGTGTGTGTTGTTGCGTGTGTGTTTCCTGCTGCTGCTGCGCACTCTGATAACACGCTGAGCCACAAAACCTTTCTCTCCCACTTGGTCTGTCCTGCTTTCCATGAGGTGTTTGCCACTCCATAAATAAGAGACCGCAGGGTGTCAGGCCGCCAGTGAAGCGTGACAGTTTTGTGCAGGTGCTGCCGTTGTTTGTGTGCGTTGTTATCTTTTCTGCTAAAGCCCAGGGGTCGGTGTCACCAACCACCTCAAAAAACTTTCAAACTTCATAGAAAAACAAATACGCTGTTTTCTTAGTTGTTTTGTGTATACAGTAATCCCACGTTTATCGCTGATAATTGTTTTCATCCATGATTACGATCGATGAATTCCCACAAAGTGGGAATTAGTCATTATAAATCCACACATTTTATAACGAGAACATGAGAAAACATGTTTACTACCTTTTTAAAGGCCTACTGAAATTAGATTTTCTTTTTCAAACGGGGATAGCAGGTCCATTCTATGTGTCATACTTGATCATATCGCGATATCGCCATATTTTTGCTGAAATGATTTAGTAGAAAACATCGACGATAAAGTTCGCAACTTTTGGTGCTGATAAAAAAGCCTCGCCTTTACCGCAAGCCGCAGACGATGACGTCACGTCCTCACATTGTTTATAATGGGAGGCTCCCGCAGCAAGAGCTATTCGGACCGAGAAAACGACAATTTCCCCATTAATTTGAGCGAGGATGAAAGATTTGTGGATGATGATATTGATAGCGAAGGACTAGAAAAATAAAAAAATAAAGTTTAAAAAAAAAAAAGGCGATTGCATTGGGACGGATTCAGATGTTTTTAACACATTTTGTCAGACTTAGCCCTGTCTTGGTTTAACTCTTATCTTACTGATAGGATGCAGTGTGTCTCCCATAACAATGTGACCTCGGACTACGTTAAGGTAACGTGTGGAGTTCCCCAGGGTTCGGTCCTTGGCCCTGCACTCTTCAGCATCTACATGCTGCCGCTAGGTGACATCATACGCAAATACGGTGTTAGCTTTCACTGTTATGCTGATGACACCCAACTCTACATGCCCCTAAAGCTGACCAACATGCCGGATTGTAGTCAGCTGGAGGCGTGTCTTAATGAAATTAAACAATGGATGTCCGCTAACTTTTTGCAACTCAACGCCAAAAAAACGGAAATGCTGATTATCGGTCCTGCTAGACACCGAACTCTATTTAATAATACAACTCTAACATTTGACAACCAAACAATTAAACAAGGCGACACGGTAAAGAATCTGGGTATTATCTTCGACCCAACTCTCTCCTTTGAGTCACACATTAAAAGCGTTACTAAAACGGCCTTCTTTCATCTCCGCAATATCGCTAAAATTCGCTCCATTCTGTCCACTAAAGACGCTGAGATCATTATCCATGCGTTTGTTACGTCTCGCCTCGACTACTGTAACGTATTATTTTCGGGTCTCCCCATGTCTAGCATTAAAAGATTACAGTTGGTACAAAATGCGGCTGCTAGACTTTTGACAAGAACAAGAAAGTTTGATCACATTACGCCTGTACTGGCTCACCTGCACTGGCTTCCTGTGCACTTAAGATGTGACTTTAAGGTTTTACTACTTACGTATAAAATACTACACGGTCTAGCTCCATCCTATCTTGCCGATTGTATTGTACCATATGTCCCGGCAAGAAATCTGCGTTCAAAGGACTTTGGCTTATTAGTGATTCCCAAAGCCCAAAAAAAGTCTGCGGGCTATAGAGCTTTTTCATTTCGGGCTCCAGTAGTCTGGAATGCCCTCACGGTAACAGTTCGAGATGCTACCTCAGTAGAAGCATTTAAGTCTCACCTTAAAACTCATTTGTATACTCTAGCCTTTAAATAGACTCCCTTTTTAGACCAGTTGATCTGCCGTTTCTTTTCTTTTTCTTCTATGTCCCACTCTCCTTTGTGGAGGGAGTCCGGTCCGATCCGGTGGCCATGTACTGCTCGCCTGTGTATCGGCTGGGGACATCTCTGCGCTGCTGATCAGCCTCCGCTTGGGATGGTTTCCTGCTGGCTCCGCTGTGAACGGGACTCTCGTGACTGTGTTGGATCCATTATGGATTGATCTTTCACAGTATCATGTTCTCATATGTTCTCATAGTCATCAGTATCATCAGTATCACAGTATCATGTTCTCATAGTCATCATTGTCACCGACGTCCCACTGGGTCATTATTGTCACCGATGTCCCACTGGGTGTGAGTTTTCCTTGCCCGAGGATGTCGTAGTGGTTTGTGCAGCCCTTTGAGACACTAGTGATTTAGGGCTATATAAGTAAACATTGATTGATTGATTGAGTGACATTTACCAGGATAATTCTGGGAAATACCTTATCTTTCTATTGTGTTGCTAGTTTTATAGTGAGATTAAATAGTACCTGATAGTCGGAGGGGTGTGTCCACGGGTGTCTTCAGGCCAGTGTCTGAGGGAAGTCGAGGGCAGATACAAGGACGGCGCAAACTCCACAGATCTCCGGCAAGAGGCGACTTTTTAACACGATTTTCTCACCGAAACCTGCTGGTTGACATGTAGTCGTGATCCAGGTTCGCTTGACCGCTCTGATCCATAGTAAAGCTTCACCTCCGGGAATTTTAAACAAGGAATCACCGTGTGTTTGTGTGGCTAAAGGCTAAAGCTTCCAAACTCCATCTTTCTACTTTGACTTCTCCATTATTAATTGAACAAATTGCAAAAGATTCAGCAACACAGATGTCCAGAATACTGTTTAATTGCACGATGAAAAGAGACGACTTTTAGCCGCAAATAGTTCTGCGCTATTTCCTGACAGTCCGTGACGTCACGCGCACGCGTCATTTTAAATTGCAATTTAGTAAACTAAAAAAGGCCATATTGGCATGTGTTGCAGTGTTAATATTTCATCATTGATATATAAACTATCAGACTGCGTGGTCGGTAGTAGTGGGTTTCAGTAGGCCTTTAATAAAATGTTCAACATCATGAGAGCCCTTTAACACTCGTTTAATCCAATATACCGGGGGTCAGCCCCCCGCGGCTCTAGAACCACATGTTGATAGAAAGCCCACTGTTTAATATGTTTGTGTTGATGCTTCACTGATGAGAGTGCCATTTTGCCCTACTAATTTTAGTGTCCCTTGAACTCACGGTTGTGTGGACTGAGACTCAACAGTTTGTTTAGATGCATATCTTTCTCAGACGCTGCCACAGAAAGACGTGTTTTATGCCACTCCTTTTTTGTCTCATTTTGTCCACCAAACATTTTATACTGTGTGTGAATGCACAAAAGTGAGCTTTGTTGATGGTATTGACTTGTTGGAGTGCTAATCAAGCATATTTGGTCACTGCATGACTGCAAGCTAATCAATCAATCAATCAATCAATGTTTACTTATATAGCCCTAAATCACTAGTGTCTCAAAGGGCTGCACAAACCACTACGACATCCTCGGTAGGCCCACATAAGGGCAAGGAAAACTCACACCCAGTGGGACATCGGTGACAATAATGACCCAGTGGGACGTCGGTGACAATGATGACTATGAGAACATGATACTGTGAAAGATCAATCCATAATGGATCCAACACAGTCGCGAGAGTCCAGTCCAAAGCGGATCCAACACAGCAGCGAGTCCCGTTCACAGCGGAGCCAGCAGGAAACCATCCCAAGAGGAGGCTGATCAGCAGCGCAGAGATGTCCCCAGCCGATACACAGGCGATCAATCAATGCTATTTAGGCTAGCTGTATGTACATACTGCATCATTATGCCTCGCCATCTTGTTCCAGACCACAGCAAACGGTACCCAGCTTGCAAAGATTGTAATAAATCCAGTAGAAGAAGAAAGCCAGCTCTTTCCTTTAACTTGGACACACATCTATACCTTTGGTCATTCTAAGACAGTCATTTCCAGGAGTTATCTCAACCCCAGAAGTTTTACTAATGTTTTCCAATGTAGTAAAAACGTGTAGAATAAATATTATATTTCAACAGTTCTGTCAACGAAGATTTGCGTCAGCCTGCGACACATAGTCGTTTTGATAGTAGGCTAGAATAGCTAATTAGCTACTTACATCATTTGTTGCCATCATTATAACACTGATATAAGTCTTTTAAATGTTTGCGGCTCCAGACAGATTATTTTTTTGTATTTGTGGGCCAATGCGGCTCTTTCGTGAGCCTAAGCCAATCAGTGGCCACGATACTAAAAAGTACACTCTGATTGGTTGAGTGTTCTCTAGTGCTCAAGACTCGTGTACTATTTGATATTTTTAGTTTATTTCGCCATTTTATGCTTGACAATGCTTAATTTAGGGAACATTTTTTATAGAAGATGCTTTAAAAAAATGTTTAAAGCGCGATGTAGGGCATGTTGAATGCAAATAACTAAAAAATTAATGTAAAGATATGCAGTGATGGGCAGTAACAAGCTACATGTAGCTAAGCTACGCAGCTTAACTACTTTTTCCAGTAGCCTAGTGATAGCATAGCTAATTTTTTATCTAGTAACTTTTCCTGTAGCTTAGCTACTTGTAAACCCATGTAGCGAGGTAGCTTACATCAAAACTACAAGCTACAAAAAAAGGAAATGGACTGTTAAGAATATGGAGAAAATACACTGACCTGGATAAATGAGAACATTCATACAGTACATACAGAAAAAAATCCATGATGATTGGTTGGTGTTCGTATGGTGTCACATGACAACAAGGGAGTTGGAGACAGAAGGACGATTCAAGCTGATGATTATTATTATTAATTAGTGTATTTTTCGCAGTATAAGTCGCTCTGGAGAATAAGTCGCACTTGCCGAAAATGCATAATAAAGAAGGAAAAAAACATATATAAGTCACACTGTCGCATTTTTGGGGGAAATTTATTTGATAAAACCCAACACCAAGAATAGACATTTGAAAGGCAATTTAAAATAAATAAAGAATAGTGAACAACAGGCTGAATAAGTGTACGTTATATGAGGCATAAATAACCAACTGAGAACGTGCCTGGTATGTTAACGTAAACTTACTATGGTAAGAGTCATTCAAATAACTATAACATATAGAACATGCTATACGTTTACCAAACAATCTGTCACTCCCAATCGCTAAATCCCATAAAATCTTATATGCTGGCCAACCCGCGGCTCGCGAGCCTCATGCGGCTCTTTAACTAGTTTCATGCGGCTCTTCAGGAGCTGTCACATGACATGCGTCAAAAATGCTTGGCTGGCGCTGTCATTCACTCCCCCTACAGCTAGATGGCACACTGACCATTAAGCCTGTTTGAGTGACGTCAAACGAGAAAAGAGACAGATATACAACACTGGTTGCAAACATGCACAAAAGGTTTGTGACCCGGTTCTGTGATCTACAACTGAAAAGACCACAGATTACATTCCTCGTCGACCCATTTAATGCGGAGACAGACTGTTTGAAAGCCCTGCTCGTCACAGATGAGGCTGCGGCTGAGTTGGAGATGATCGACCTTTGTGAGGAGGAGCAACTGAAAGCTGTTTTAAGGGAAGGGACCGTTGAGTTCTGGAAAAGTGTGCTAATTGAAAAATACCCCAACATCAAACGAGCTGCGCTTAAGATACTGTCCATGTTTGGGTCAGCGTACGTCTGCGAGTCTGTGTTTTCTACCCTGAAACATGTGAAATCAAAGCATCGATCTGTTCTGACTGACACTCATTTGAAAGAATTACTTAGAGTGGCAACAACAGAATACAAGCCAGATTTGAAGAGGATTGTTCAAGATAAGGAATGCCAGAAGTCTCACTAAGCAGCATAGTAAGAGAAAGATGTTATTGAAAATGATTCTATTATTGTTTGTGGACTTGCTTGAACTGAGAGTTTGTGTGTGTGAGACCGTGCACACAATGTTAACTGTTGAAAATTACTGATATCATGTTGGTGTGGTTATTTTCATTAGATCTGGCTGAGCAGAGGTCTGTGTATGCTTGCATACATGATTAAAAGATGATTTTCATGTGTACCCATGTGTATGATGTGGCTCTTAGCAGTAACACAGAAAAAAAAGTGGCTCTTAGTCTCTGACTAGTTGGCCACCCTGGTCTAGTGTCTTACATGAATGAGCTAAATAATATTATTTGATATTTTACGGTAATCTGTTAATGATTTCAGACAAAAGTCGCTCCTGAGTATAAGTCGCACCCCTGGCCAAACTATGAAAATGAAAAAAACTGCGACTTATAGTCCGAAAAATCGACAGGGCGGTTGTTCCATCCCCATCGTTGGGTTCCCTATGGTTGGGGTGGGTGGTTCCCGTGGCGGCCCACTTGGGTGGGGTGGCCTGGTGTGGGCCGTGCCGTGCTCTTCGGGGGTGGGGGGTGGGCTCGTGGGGGCCCGGTTGCTGGTGGGGCGCGGGCAGTCATCCCGTCCAATTGCGGGGAGTCTCTGGGCCACTCCGGGAGGGGGGGGCGCGCCTTTCTGCCCGTGTGGGGGGTGGTCTCTCGCTGGCTTGGGGTCTGGCTGTCCGCTGCTTCTCTCGTGCCCTGTCCTCTGCCGGGCGCGTCTGTCTGATTTTTGTTTTTTAACAATTAAGAATCGTTACAAATTAGAATTGCGTTTCATTTGAAAATGGATTTTCTTTGATACCACTAGTATTCAGTACTGACGATACTGAAAAAAGCAAGTATTTTTGTTCGTGTTGGTATCGACTTGGTATGGAAATATTGATACCGTATTTACCGGACTGTAAGGCGCACTTAAAATCCTTTTTTCCCCTCAAAACTCGACAGTGCGCCTTGTAAGTTGGTGCGCCTAATATACGAAATAATTCTGGTTTTGCCTACCGACCTTGAAGCTATTTTATTTGGTACATGGTGCAATGATAAGTGTGACCAGTAGATGGCAGTCAAACATAAAAGATACATCTAAACTGCTATATAAGGACAGTCCCACACAATAGATACGTGTAGACTGCAATATGACACAAGTATACAACATCAACATTAAATTTTTTTCCATTGATAATATAGAACATTACACAGGGCGCTCAAAAGTCCATCAAAATGTTTTAGTATGATTTTGGTAAACTATGAAGCCGCACCGCTTGATGGATTGTACTTTGCTTCAACATAAGAGTACTATTATGGTGTGTGTATAAGGTAAGACATATTATCTGGCGTTTATTATGCAAAAGCAACTTTTCTTACCTTGTAGTTCCTGCTGATCTGTATTTGGGATCTGCATAAATTCTGAAAAATTGCACGCCTTTGTTGTCCATGCCATAGTCGATAAGCTTCTTCTTTTTCTCTATCTTCTTGTTATGGGACATTCATCCTCCGCTGTTGTCATTTCTAACAAAAAGTAGTGTAAAGTTCTTACTTATATCTGCCATGAAATGGCAAAAACATACCGTTGTAGTGAGTTTACATTATTCACCCAAGGAACTTTAGTTATTAGAGAGTTCCGGTCGGACGGTTTTTCACCGAACACATTTCCGGCGGATGAGGAGATGCTGCTCCGTTATTGATTTAAATAAAGTCCGAATGTCATTTAAACCGTTAACTCCATCTTTTTGACACTTCTTCCCCTCCCGTCCTTGCACGCTACACAGCTACAACAAAGAGGACGGGGGAGAAGACGCTGCCGAAGGTGAGCCATGTAAAACAAAGCGACTGTCAGGAAGCGGCTTGAAGATGATCTGTAAAACATAGTTCATGCAACATTTTGACCAAGTTATGTAGACCACAAGGAAGTGTTTTCAATTTAGAAAAAAATATTTACATGACTCCTTTAATGTGAATTGTATTTTTATAGTGCTTTTCTCTAGTGACTCAAAGCTCTTTTTACATAGTGAAACCCAATATCTAAGTTACATTTAAACCAGTGTGGGTGGCACTGGAAGCAGGTGGGTAAAGTGTCTTGCCCAAGGACACAAAGGCAGTGATTAGGATGGCGGAAGCAGGGTTCAAACCTGGAACCCTCAAGTTGCTGGCACGGCCACTCTACCAACCGAGCTATACCGCCCCTAATGCGACCTATAATCCAGTGCGCCTTATATAGGAAAAAAGATACAAAATAGAGCATTCATCGGCAGTGAGCCTTATTGTCCGGTGCGCCCTATGATCCGGAAAACACGGTACTTTAGTCCGGTTCGTGCGTGCGTGAAGAGACAAACTCCATGAATATGCTTGAGAGCATCCGAAATAAACTCTCCAATAAAGATGATGTGGAGACAAGCCAGCAAAATATAACCCAAATTTTGATAGCATCAACTTAAAATAGGCTTTGGCCGCCTCAAGGTACGTTTTTTCAACCACTGTGCCGCGGCACACTAGTTGTGAAATACAGTCTGGTGTGCCGTGGGAGATTTTGTAATTTCACCTAATATGGTTAAAAGTATTTTTTGCCCACAAGTAATTATAAACCGTAAATAATGTGCCGTTGTTGAGTGTCTACTGTCGAGAGCTCAGCAGAGTAACCATGTTATACTCTTCAATCAATGTTTACTTATATAGCCCTAAATCACTAGTGTCTCAAAGGGCTGCACAAACCACTACGACATCCTCGGTAGGCCCACATAAGGGCAAGGAAAACTCACACCCAGTGGGACATCGGTGACAATAATGACCCAGTGGGACGTCGGTGACAATAATGACCCAGTGGGATGTCGGTGACAATGATGACTATGAGAACATGATACTGTGATACTGATGATACTGATGACTATGAGAACATGATACTGTGAAAGATCAATCCATAATGGATCCAACACAGTCGCGAGAGTCCAGTCCAAAGCGGATCCAACACAGCAGCGAGAGTCACGTTCACAGCGGAGCCAGTAGGAAACCATCCCAAGCGGAGGCTGATCAGCAGCGCAGAGATGTCCCCAGCCGATACAAAGGCGAGCAGTACATGGCCACCGGATCGGACCGGACTCCCTCCACAAAGGAGAGTGGGACATAGAAGAAAAAGAAGAGAAACGGCAGATCAACTGGTCTAAAAAGGGAGTCTATTTAAAGGCTAGAGTATACAAATGAGTTTTAAAGTGAGACTTAAATGCTTCTACTGAGGTGGCATCTCGAACTGTTACCGGGAGGGCATTCCAGAGTACTGGAGCCCGAAATGAAAAAGCTCTACAGCCCGCAGACTTTTTTTGGGCTTTGGGGATCACTAATAAGCCGGAGTCCTTTGAACGCAGATTTCTTGCCGGGACATATGGTACAATACAATCGGCAAGATAGGATGGAGCTAGACCGTGTAGTATTTTATACGTAAGTAGTAAAACCTTAAAGTCACATCTTAAGTGCACAGGAAGCCAGTGCAGGTGAGCCAGTACATATCAGTACATATCTTCCATATCAGTAGGTGGCAGCAGGTAGCTAATTGCTTTGTAGATGTTGGAAACACGTCTTGTCGTGATCACAATATGCAGACGACAGCGGGAAGCAGCGTGAAGGTACTAAGGTATCTTATGCTTAAAACCAAAAATAAACAAAAGGCGAGTGCCACTAAGAAAAGGCATTGAAGCTTTGGCATGGCTATGCAAAACAAAACTAAAACTGAACTGGCTGCAAAGTAAACAAAACACAAAATGCTGGACGACAGCAAAGACTTACAGTGTGTGGAGCACATACAGCGTCCACTAAGTACATCCGTACATGACATGACAATCAACAATGTTCACACAAAGAAGGAAAGTGTTCGCACAACTTAAATAGTCTGGATAGCGAAAACAAATCAGGTGTGGAGAATAGCGCTCAAGGAAGAGATGAAACTGCAACACCAAAATTGGAGCAGATGACAAGGACTAAAACACTGCACACAGGAAAACACCAAAAAACTCCAAATAAGTCACAGCGTGATGTGACAGGTTGTGACAGTACACCTACTTTGAGACATGAGCTACAGTGATGCATGCTTGGTTATTAGGGGTGTGGGAAAAAATCGATTGGAATTTGAATCGCGATTCTCACGTTGTGCGATTCAGAATCGATTCTCTTTTTTTTTTAAATCGATTAAAAAAAAAAAAAATGTTTATCAATCCAACAAAACAATACACAGCAATACCATAACAATGCAATCCAATCCCAAAACCAAACCTGACCCAGCAACACTCAGAACTGCAATAAACAGAGCAATTGAGAGGAGACACATACACGACACAGAACAAACCAAAAGTAGTGAAACAAAAATGAATATTATCATAAACAGTATCAATATTAGTTATAATTTCAGCATAGCAGTGATTAAAAATTATCATTAGACTTTTGTAAAAATAAAAATAAAAAGTACAATAGTGTCACAGTGGCTTTCTCAAAGATAAAATAAGTCATATTTTTGGTTCGTTTAATAGTTAAACAAATTTACAATATTGCAATCAGTTGATAAAACATTGTCCTTTACAATAATCAATCAATCAATCAATGTTTACTTATATAGCCCTAAATCACTAGTGTCTCAAAGGGCTGCACAAACCACCACGACATCCTCGGTAGGCCCACATAAGGGCAAGGAAAACTCACACCCAGTGGGACATCGGTGACAATAATGACCCAGTGGGACGTCGGTGACAATAATGACTATGAGAACCTTAGAGAGGAGGAAAGCAATGGATGTCGAGCGGGTCTAACATGATACTGTGAAAGTTCAATCCACAATGGATCCAACACAGTCGCGAGAGTCCAGTCCAAAGCGGATCCAACACAGCAGCGAGAGTCCCGTTCACAGCGGAGCCAGCAGGAAACCATCCCAAGCGGAGGCGGATCAGCAGCGCAGAGATGTCCCCAGCCGATACACAGGCAAGCAGTACATGGCCACCGGATCGGACCGGACCCCCTCCACAAGGGAGAGTGGGACATAGAAGAAAAAGAAAAGAAACGGCAGATCAACTGGTCTAAAAAGGGAGTCTATTTAAAGGCTAGAGTATACAAATGAGTTTTAAGGTGAGACTTAAATGCTTAAGCTTTTTTTTTTTTTTATATCTACTACTCTGCTAGCATGTCAGCAGACTGGGGTGGGGTGGAATGAATACAGAATCGTTTTCAATCGGAAAAATATCATTTTTGAATCGAGAATCGCGTTGAATCGAAAAAATCGATTTATAATCGAATCCCGACCATCCATCCATCCATTTTCTACCACTTATTCCCTTTGGGGTCGTGGGGGGTGGGGGGGTGGGGGTGTTGCCTATCTCAGCTACAATCGGGCGGAATGCCGTGTACACCCTGGACAAGTCGCCACCTCATCGCAGGGCCAACACAGATAGACAGACAACATTCACACTCACATTCACACACTAGGGCCAATTTTTGTGTTGCCAATCAACCAATGAATTGCGAGCCTAAGAATCGATATTGAATCGAATCGTGGGACACCCAATGATTCGCAGCCCCTTTTGGTTATGGTTTGAATTCATATCCAACTACTGAGTTTTGTTTTTCAATGATTTCTGCTTGTGGTGTGCTTCAGGATTTTTTCAAAGAAAAAAATGTGCCTTGGCTCAAAAAAGATTGCAAAACACCGCGTAAACGCACCAAATCCTTTCAAGACTTCCGCTGGTCCGTCAATTTGGATATAAGTCATACGGAACTTTCCATAATAGGAGTGAAGACGTTGTTGTAGTTCCCGTTCAATCACTTGTGTCCTAAAACAAGAGGCATCAAACTACTCTATTATCACTTTATCTCTCAAAAACAAACTGAATGAGTGTCAGTATTCATATTGTTTTACTTTGTATTTTGCTTTTTCTTTCATTCATACATTATTATCATGAGGTCTCTCTTTTGTCAGGAGATTTGGTGAGTGAGGGAGAAAGATGTGTGTGTTTTCCACTGTGGTTAACGTGATACCATCTCTTTTTTTTTAATAGTCCAAACAAAGAAGAACTTTCCTTCCTCTTCTGTCCCCTTTGTTCTTCTCTATTTTACTGGCACACCGTGAAAATCAAGAAGTGTCGCGCCGCTAAAATCAATCTGTGTGACTCACAGCCTGGCACTGAAAAAGCTGCATTGTCAGTCTTTATTGTATGATTGTGATTTATTGTGTGCCTGAGCTCATGTTTTTCAAGTGTTGAGGGATTTGGATTTAGCGGCACTTGTGCTGCGGGAGGTAAGGAAAGATGAGTTTCTCAGGCGAGTTGGGGAACTTAGAACATCCATCCATCCATTTTCTACCGCTTATTCCCTTTCGGGGTCGCGGGGGGCGCTGGCGCCTATCTCAACTACAATCGGGCGGAAGGCAGGGTACACCCTGGACAAGTCGCCACCTCATCGCAGGGCCAACACAAATAGACAGACAACATTCACACTCACATTCACACACTAGGGCCAATTTAGTGTTGCCAATCAACCTATCCCCAGGTGCATGTCTTTGGAAGTGGGAGGAAGCCGGAGTACCCGCAGGGAACCCACGCAGTCACGGGGAGAACATGCAAACTCCACACAGAAAGATCCCAAGCCTAATTTGAACCCAGGACTGCAGGAACTTCGTATTGTGAGGCAGATGCACTAGCCTCTCTGCCACCGTGAAGAACATGCACTGTAAAAAAAAAAAAAAAAAAATTTACTGGAAAGTTATTAATGGTAATGAAATGTTTTCTATTTTGTAGAGGCCGCGTAACAAAAGTAGTTAGAGTGTCCGCCCTGAGACTGGAAGGTCGTGAGTTCAAACCCTGGCCAAGTCATACCAAAGACTATAAATATGGGACCTATTACCTCCCTGCTTGGCACTCAGCATCAAGGGTTGGAATTGGGGGTTAAATCACCAAATGGTTTCTGAGCGTGGCCACCGCTGCTCCAGTACTCTGGAATGCCCTCCCGGTAACAGTTCGCGATGCCACCTCAGTAGAAGCATTTAAGTCTCACCTTAAAACTCATTTGTATACTCTAGCCTTTAAATAGACTCCCTTTTTAGACCAGTTGATCTGCCGTTTCTTTTCTTTTTCTTCTATGTCCCACTCTCCCTTGTGGAGGGGGTCCTGTCCGATCCGGTGGCCATGTACTGCTCGCCTGTGTATCGGCTGGGGACATCTCTGCGCTGCTGGTCCGCCTCCGCTTGGGATGGTTTTCTGCTGGCTCCGCTGTGAACGGGACTCTCGCTGCTGTGTTGGATCCTCTTTGGACTGGACTCTCGCGACTGTGTTGGATCCATTGTGGATTGAACTTTCACAGTATCATGTTAGACCCGCTCGACATCCATTGCTTTCCTCCTCTCTAAGGTTCTCATAGTCATTATTGTCACCGACGTCCCACTGGGTGTGAGTTTTCCTTGCCCTTATGTGGGCCTACCGAGGATGTCGTGGTGGTCTGTGCAGCCCTTTGAGACACTAGTGATTTAGGGCTATATAAGTAAACATTGATTGATTGATTGATTGATTACTGCTCCCCTCACCTCCCAGGGAGTGAACATGGTGATGGGTCAAATGCAGAGGATAATTTAGCCAGTATAGTGTGTGTGTATGACTATTGATGGGACTTTAACCTTATATGAAGTGGGCTTTTATGCCATTTTTGGGTGTGGGAGTACTACCCCACCTACTGGACCAGAAAAGTGTGATCAAACTTACCTGAAGAAAAAATGATGTTTCGTGACTGGTCTTTGTGGAATTTTGTCAAATATTACACCTCAGATAAGTGCAGTATTCTGGTCTTTTTGTGGTCCTGCTGTGACGTCAGGAGTAGCAGGAATGTTTGTATGGTAGAGATGTGCGGTGAAAGTGAAGTTAGAAAAACAAACAGATTTTGCATCAAAGTGCCCCCTATTTTCGAAAATCAACACCTACTGTAGGAAAAGTTCTGTTTCATGAACCTTTCTGAAAATCTTCTATTTTTCAGGTCGCTTCCACGGCTCTTTTCTGGTTCCTAAGGGAGCGAAAACCGCGCCCATCAATTGTGCGGTAGGACCCAAAAATGGAGAAAAGGCACGATATGAGGTTGATTTCGAATGCAGCTGAGATAAGCTCCATCACCCAATCCCCCTCGCCCGATCCCCCGTGACCCCGAAAGGGACGAACTGTAGAAAAATGGATGGATGGTTAGATGGAATAAAAACATCTTCCTGCAATGTGGAAAAAGTCAGTAGATTTTACGGTCAAAAACTGACAGCACCGTCTGCTAAATTTTACCGTAAAAATAACAGTGGTAACGGTTTTTCAATTTGCAGTAATGCATTGTAAAACGACTGTAAATGTTACTGTAAAAAACTGGCGGCTGAGTCGTCAAAATGTTACCACAAAAATAGCATTCGTACCATTTGTGATTGATTTTACCGTGAAAATAAAAATGGCAGCTCAGTCACCGGAATTTCACCGTTAAAAAACAGTGTTACTGTATTTCCGTTTATTTGGTGCAAATACCACAATATATACCAATGTATTATTGATACCAATTAAATTATTATTATTATCTTTCATGGTAACATTTCGGTGACTGATCTGCCAGTTTTTTACTGCAAAATCTACATATTTATTCCCTCATTTTGAGAGCAGCGTCCTCTGCAGTGGACATTTGTGTTTTTGCGTAACAGCACATGTTTTTTTTTCCCAAAATGTGTTCAAATAAAATGACCAAAAACAAATGTCCTCTGCAGACGACACAAACCTTGCCTGCCAACTAGTGCCTCCCTGTGTTTGAAAAAATGAACCGCAACAGATGAAGACGTCCACAAGTTGATGCCCTTTTTTATAATTGATTTCTGATTTTGATAGATCTGTGTGGAGGGGGGTGTGGTCAGCGGGCCTGTCGCGGAGCGGGGTGTGTAAGGACCGGCCTCGAAGCCAGCGGCAGGTGAGTAGATTGCCCAGCTGAGACTGGGTATCTAATCACCTATCGGCTTTATTAGCAGCAGCCGGTCCGAGACACGTTGTTGGAGTTGGAATTGCTGGTGAGCGGAGGCACGGACACGCACGAGACCACAGTAAGAGGAAGAGTGAACCAAAGAAGACTGAAAAGTCACGGAGCAAAGACTGTCGTGAGGTGCTTCTAAGCCAAGAGACTGAAAAGTTGTAGAGTGAAGTACGGTCCTGGCGTGCGTCTGCGCACAGTAAAAACATTGATAACACCAGACTCCCGGGCTACTGTGAGGATCTGTCGCCATCAGGGAGACCCACGAGAAAAAGACGTTCACAATCTGTTTAAATGATGACAGCACATAATCATCACGAAAAAAGAAGAGAAAATGTGAATTCTTCAGTAAGATTTTATGCATACAGATCTGTGGAAAAGGCCAGGAGCTCTGCTGTGAGCTGAGGTAGCGCAAACACAATCAGACCAACCAGGTCATTATTGTTGACTACATGACCAGGAAAAGTCACATTATTTCATGATTGCTGACAAGAAAGTGGAATATTTATAACAGAAAGGCCTCTACTTCCTGCAGTAGGCCACAGCGCCGTAAGCCACGACTCCGACTACGGCCACGAGAGCGGCGCCGCCACACAGCAGCACTGAAAGCTCACTCGTTGGACCGGCGGACCCATTCCATGAATTTTCCCCTGCCTCCGAGAGGTGCTTCTGGGCCAGTTCCAGCCCCTCGGCAGCTGGCGGGAGAATGGAAGAAGGAGGAAGTAGCCCGGGTGCGGGGTAAGGAAGCTCCTCAGCTGCTGCCGACGGGGTGGGAGTGGAGGTGGTGGAGGGGGGTTCAAGCCGGAAGACGGGCAGGGGGGGCAGCGCCATGGGAGGGACCACATGCAAGACCTCTGCTGCTGCTCCCTTCTCCATGAGAGGTTCTTCAGCTGACACCAGGAGGTCCGACGCCCCACCCAGAACGCTCAACACGCTCGTCTGAAGCTCCTCGCCCTCGTCCTCTGACCCCCCTCCCTTCTCTTCTCCGGCGACCTCCTCCAGCATCTCCGCCTCCTCCCGCTCCAGGTGCACCATGTCGGAGTTGAAGGAGTGATTCTCGTCCCCGGCCAGGGCCGCCCCGTCGCTGCTGTCCAGGCTTTTGATGTCCTCTGGGTCCACGTCCCCCATGGTGGACCAGGACTCAGCCAGCAGGCTCTCGCTCTGCCAGGATCCCGGACTCTCCGTGTGGATCAGTGGAGGATGTGCGGCGGGGTTAGAGCTGAGGGAGGTCGGCTCGCCATCCCCTGTGGCCCCCCCACTGGACTCGGCTGGGGCCTTGCCCTCCAGAATGAAGGCCGGCTGCTGTGCGGGGGACAAAACAAGAGTTTCTCAGAAATAATCATACTTTTTTGGGAAGGATGTAAACATATTAAATGTGGCGTGGTCTTGATGAAATAAACAGGGGCGTCCATGATAACGTTGCTTGGATGACAACATATGTTGCTCCAAAACCTGTATGGACCATTCAACATTAATGGTGCCTTCACAGATGTGTAAGTTACCCATGCCTTGGGCATTAATACACCCCCATACCATCACATATGCTGGCTTTTGAACTTTGCGCCTATAACAATCCGTATGGTTCTTTTCCTCTTTGTTCCGGAGGACACCATGTCCACAGTTTACAAATATAATTTGAAATGTGGACTCGTCAGACCACAGAACACTTTTCCACTTTGCATCAGTCCATCTTTGGTGAACTCGGGCCCAGTGAAGCCGGCGGTGTATCTAGGTGTTGTTGATAGGGACGGCGTGGCGCGTTGGGAGAGTGGCCGTGCGCAACCCGAGGGTCCCTGGTTCAATCCCCACCTAGTACCAACCTCGTCACGTCCGTTATGTCCTGAGCAAGACACTTCACCCTTGCTCCTGATGGGTGCTGGTTGGCGCCTTGCATGGCAGCTCCCTCCATCAGTGTGTGAATGTGTGTGTGAATAGGTAAATGTGGAAGTAGTGTCAAAGCGCTTTGAGTACCTTGAAGGTAGAAAAGCGCTATACAAGTACAACCCATTTATCATTTATTTATTTATATTCTCATGAGAGCCAGCGTCCTCTGCAGTGGACATTTGTGCAAAAGTGGAACAATGTGTAACTCTGGCAAAAAAATGTCCACTGCAGAGTAGGGGTGGACTTACCCTCAGGCAATCAAAGGCGAATACCTAGTGCCCCAAAATTTCCCGGGGCCCCGAGATCGTGGGCTCATTTTGCGTGAATAAGCGCATGTCAATACATAAAAGACAGGGCACTTTATATAAAAATGCGCTGCAAACAGATTCCTAGCCCCTTCATGCTCTAGCATTGATATGATTATAATGACAGAAGTGCACAAAGTTCCCTGTGGTTTGGTGGGGAAGTGCACGCGCTCTCAAGCACAAGTACAAGGTTCACATACTGGCAGGACAGGTCTTAGGAAAATATTTAATATATATTATATTTGGTTGTTTTACACTCAAAAAATGTTTTTCTTTTAGTATAAAACAAAATAAAATTTAATTTAGATTTTAAAATTATATACCGTATTTCCGCTAATTAATTTAAAACCTCTTCTCACTCCTGCGCTTACCAAAGGCATGCGGTAAAGGTAAGCATGCGCTAATTATTTTAAAACCTCTTCTCACTCCGGCACTTACCAAAGGCATACAGTAAAAAATTGAGTGTGATATAAAGATACCATCATGAAAAGCACATTTAATAAAAAAAAACGTTATTATGGTCTTACCTTTACTTATAAATAAAGTCCATGCCAGCTCCTGCTGATCAAAAAACATTGATAACTTATTTATAGAAGTCTTCCTTATCTTTCTTCAGTTTTAAAAGTCTTCCTTTATTACCTCCTGGTTCGATTAAAAGTCCAGTTTAGAAAACTGCTATCAGACCGCTGCTATCAGTTAGCTCGGCTCCTCACGTGTATTGCGGGCGACGACAGAATTTCTTTGGACAACTCCCCCTCCCGTTCTGCTCCGTGGGTGATCTCTTCATCCCATCGCTGCCACCATGAAGTGTTATTATATAAATAATACACTGGGTATTTAGGACTGGAACATGCTTTATTTCAGCCCAGTTGTTTACATAGGAGTGTTACAACCCAAAAGGTGTCATATCCGTCCCAGCACATATCACGTCACTCATTGTCACTTATTCTGTAGCCGAGTAGTCGCAAGTAGGATCTCTAGCGCCCTCTACCAACAGGAGGCGGGAGTCATTTAATGATTCATTTGGCACACGCAGCTACGGTATATTAATAAAACATAGCTGCTTACTGTTCTTTTTAGCGGGCTTCACGGTGGCAGAGGGGTTAGTGCGTCTGCCTCACAATACGAAGTTCCTGCAGTCCTGGGTTCAAATCCAGGCTCGGGATCTTTCTGTGTGGAGTTTGCATGTTCTCCCCGTGAATGCGTGGGTTCCCTCCGGGTACTCCGGCTTCCTCCCACTTCCAAAGACATGCACCTGGGGATAGGTTGATTGGCAACACTAAATGGTCCCTAGTGTGTGAATGTTGTCTGTCTATCTGTGTTGGCCCTGTGATGAGCTGGCGACTTGTCCAGGGTGTACCCCGCCTTCCGCCCGATTGTAGCTGAGATAGGCGCCAGCGCCCCCCGCGACCCCGAAAGGGAATAAGCGGTAGAAAATGGATGGATGGATGTTCTTTTTAGCATACCGGTATTTAATAATTTGGACCTTAAATCCTACTGAATAGCTCTTATTGTTCTTCCCTTTATGCGATTTCAAATTACCGGTATTGAGATCAGCCTCCTCCATTTTGAAAATGATGACAGGGGAAGTGTCACTGGTGACGTCACGAGTTTGACCCGGCGGTAATACTAAGCATGCGCTAATTATTTTGCGAAACGAGTTTGACCCGGCAGTAATTCAAGGCAGGCGCATACTATATGCCCGGCGACAATTCAAGGAAATACGGTAAATGATTTTCTGCTAAGGGCCTCAATTCAGTTAGACTTAGGCTATGTCTACACTAAGCCAGATAACCCCTTAAACGAGTAATTATTTAGCCTAAGCCCCGTGTAAGCCACACCAAACCATTGTTTAAGATTCCCCTCCTTGGATAATTTTTTTCACAGGTAAGTGCCTTAGTTCCTTAATCTCCGGCTCTTTGCTTTGTATGGACTCATTGATCGTTTACAAACGGAGTTCGGAGAGGAAGAGAAGTCAGAAAGTGACGGACGAAAAAACGCGCCACGGCCAGCTTCATAACAACCGAAGCAAACCGCTGGAAAGATGGAGGCGAGTCATACAGACGTGCCGTGTTTCTCCTTCTACATGTAAAGACACTTGTGGAAATCACACAGGAATACCTAAAGAGAAGAAACGCGCGATTGCAGCTATTCCGGATACAACACGTCTCAGACAGCAAGAGAACTTTCGTATGTCCAGATCAGCTGTGATTCTACTTAGCGAAAAACTTTGTCCATTTATCGAAGGAGACGCAGCGAGAATAAAAAATGTAGCGCGTGCTTAGTATAACCTCGCCGACGAGGTAAGACTGCGGAAAACATCGGAAGCATTTGGACCGGCAAAGCAGACTGTACCAGTTATTGTCCGCCATGTTTGTCGTGGACTCAACGTCTAGGTCCAGAGTATATAAGGTCACCAAAAACGACTGGACAATGAAGGTGAAGGAAAAACAGGAGTGTCCTTATCAGATATCTAGATTCCTAGTCTGATTGATGCAAAATGTTCTTTATCATATTGTTTACTTTCACGTTTCCAATAAAGATTGGATTCATTGATGATGGCTCAGGTGTGATCCACTACAATAGGGCCCCACAGCACACTGGATTCCAGTTAATTGAAATACCACAACACTGGATATTGTTCAGATAAGTTAAATGTATTTTATGAACGTGCACACAAAGCAACACCTGTGGTGAATATGACGTGCGCTTGGGATGGTTTCCTGCTGGCTCCGCTGTGAACGGGACTCTCGCTGCTGTGTTGGATCCGCTTTGGACTGGACTCTCGCGACTGTGTTGGATCCATTATGGATTGATCTTTCACAGTATCATGTTCTCATATGTTCTCATAGTCATCAGTATCATCAGTATCACAGTATCATGTTCTCATAGTCATCATTGTCACCGACGTCCCACTGGGTGTGAGTTTTCCTTGCCCTTATGTGGGCCTACCGAGGATGTCGTGGTGGTTTGTGCAGCCCTTTGAGACACTAGTGATTTAGAGCTATATAAGTAAACATTGATTGATTGATTGATTTTCCGCGCATGCGTACTAGGTTGCGTTGCGTCGGCGGACGAAGGGGGTGTGGGGGTCTCAAACGACCATTGTGTGTGTGGACAGTGATAATGTTAGGTGGGATTTACCCTGGACAACCTTTGTGCAGAAGGAGCCTTAGAAACTTTCTTAATTGTCTTTCAAATTTGAACAAGAACAACATTTTGTTGCAAGTGGTCGTCTTGCAGGACAAAAACCGTATTTACATAATACAAACAACAGCGTGTATTTAAGTAAATAAAAACACTTGCCCTAGTATCCATCCATCCATCCATTTTTTACCGCTTATTCCCTTTCGGGGTCGCGGGGGGCGCTGGCGCCTATCTCAGCTACAATCGGGCGGAAGGCAGGGTACACCCTGGACAAGTCGCCACCTCCCTAGTAGTCTCATTAAAAAACTATAATCAAGATTGTTTTTAATTCAAGTCAAGTAATTGTTTATTTTTGTGTTAAGTTGTACACTTAATGTCCCGATACAAGTTTTTCACATTCGAAACATGACTACATGAAATAAATCCGATTCGATATCATCGTGTGTTATATAAATGCTTTTATTATTTTGTAGTACAGAATGTTACATAACGTTTGGTCATGTGACATTACTCAGGAAAAAATAGGTTGATATGAAAAACGCTAACCATGTATGCTTTCAAAGTGGTGTGTTAATTTGCAGTTTAACACCATGATATAAGATGATGCGGACACGTTTGTTACTGGATACTTTCTAATACGGTCCTGCCTTGGAGACTTAGTATGCGTAAGTAATATGCAACTATGATTACCTGATACTTGTTTATATTGACAAGTGTGTTGTTTTAGACTGCAAAAGGAAATGTAGCTTGTGTGCTATTGTGTACTTAGCTGTTGTGTAGCTGCTCGCTCCTAGTAACCTATAGCCTACCGTGTTTACATTTTGACTAAACTAGAAGTGTGTGCTTGGAGGCCATTTAAATGTTAACTGGCTGTCCAGCTTTGCACAAATAAACAAGCTGCAGGACTGCTTGTATCAGAGATTATAGCGCAGCGTTTAGATTCAAGCCGATATCCATTACTGTTTTGGGGTTTTTTTGCTGACATTGAACATATATCAATAATGGATCACGACACCCCCATTTAAAACTGCATCAAAGTGTTTAATCAACTAGATCATTTCGACAGCTCCACCTCCCTTCCTATTCAGTGGCCTAGTTCATGTTGCTGCACACGTGCAGACGTTCCGAGGCCAACTGGTTGGTGCGGTTTTGAAAAGTTTGTGTAAAAATTAAGCAGAGTTAGACAAATGGAGCGAAGAAGAGGAGAAGACAAGAAGAAAACAGTATTTATTAAAACTGACAATGTGAGAAATTTTAATTTTTTCTTATTTGCATATTTATCAAAACATAAATAAATCACACGTACATAAGTATTCACAGCCTTTGCTCAATACTTTGTTGATACACCTTTGGCAGCAATTCCAGCTCCAAGTCTTTTTTGAATACAATGCCACAAGCTTGGCACACCTATCTTTGAGCACTTTCACCCATTCCTCTTTGCTGCACCTCCAGGCTGAAAGGGAAGTGTTTTCATCCAGGATGTCTCTGTACATTGCTGCATTCATCTTTCTCTTTATCCTAACTAGCCAGTTCCTGATAACCATCCCCACAGCATACCATGAATTGATTTACGTGGACCCCGACTTAAACAAGTTGAAAAACTTATTCGGGTGTTACCATTTAGTGGTCAATTGTACGGAATATGTACTGTACAATTTGTCCATTTTGTCCACTAAAGACGCTGAGATCATTATCCATGCGTTTGTTACGTCTCGTCTCGATAACTGTAACGTATTATTTTCGGGTCTCCCCATGTCTAGCATTAAAAGATTACAGTTGGTACAAAATGCGGCTGCTAGACTTTTGACAAGAACAAGAAAGTTTGATCATATTACGCCTGTACTGTATATACCTTTATATACATATATACATACATATATACCTGTACTGGCTCACCTGCACTGGCTTCCTGTGGACTTAAGATGTGACTTTAAGGTTTTACTACTTACGTATAAAATACTACACGGTCTAGCTCCATCCTATCTTGCCGATTGTATTGTACCATATGTCCCGGCAAGAAATCTGCGTTCAAAGGACTCCGGCTTATTAGTGATTCCTAGAGCTCAAAAAAAGTCTGCGGGCTATAGAGCGTTTTCCGTTCGGGCTCCAGTACTCTGGAATGCCCTCCCGGTAACAGTTCGAGATGCTACCTCAGTAGAAGCATTTAAGTAGAAGCATTTAAGTCTCATCTTAAAACTCATCTGTATACTCTAGCCTTTAAATAGACCTCCTTATTAGACCAGTTGATCTGCCGCTTCTTTTCTTTCTCCTATGTCCCCCCCTCCCTTGTGGAGGGGGTCCGGTCCGATGACCATGGAGGAAGTACTGACTGTCCAGAGTCGAGACCCAGGATGGACCGCTCGTCGGGACCCAGGATGGACCGCTCGCCTGTATCGGTTGGGGACATCTCTACGCTGCTGATCCGCTTGAGATGGTTTCCTGTGGACGGGACTCTCACTGCTGTCTTGGAGCCACTATGGATTGAACTTTCACAGTATCATGTTAGACCCGCTCGACATCCATTGCTTTCGGTCCCCTAGAGGGGGGGGGTTGCCCACATCTGAGGTCCTCTCCAAGGTTTCTCATAGTCAGCATTGTCACTGGCGTCCCACTGAATGTGAATTCTCCCTGCCCACTGGGTGTGAGTTTTCCTTGCCCTTTTGTGGGTTCTTCCGAGGATGTTGTAGTCGTAATGATTTGTGCAGTCCTTTGAGACATTTGTGATTTGGGGCTATATAAATAAACATTGATTGATTGATTGATTGAAATCTATTGATAAAAGTTTCAATCAATCAATCAAACAGCATGATGCTGTCACCACCATGCTTGCACTGTAGGGAGGCTATTTGCCTACTTTCCTCTGAACATGATGCCTGGCATTTCTGCCAAAGATATCAATCTTTGTCTCATCAGACCAGATAATTTACTTTTTCATGGTCCGAGAGTCTTTTAGGTGCATTTTGGCAAACTTTTTACAAAAAAAATGGACACTACCATACAGGCCTGATTGGTTGATTACTGCAGAAGTGGTTGTTCTTCTGGAAGGTTCTCCTCTCTCCAAGAAGAATGCTGTAGCTCTGTCAGAGTGGCCATCAAGTTCTTGGTCATCTCCTTGACTAGACTAAGATGAATGCAGCAATGTATAGAGACATCCTTGATGCTTTCCATCCAACCTGATTGAGCTTAAGAAGTGATGCAAAGAGGAATGGGTGAATCTTTGTTAAAAAATACTTGAGGGTGTTATTGCTGTGAAAAGTGTATCAACAAAGTATTGAGAAGAGGCTGTGAATATTTATGTACTTTTTAGTGGGGTTTTTTTTTTTTAATACATTGCAAAAAAAAGTATCAAAACCTTTATTTTGGGAATATTATGTGTCGAAGTTTGAGGACAAAAAGGAAATTATTCCATTTTGGAATAATCTGTGGAAAAGTGAAGCACTGTGAATGCTTTCCAGATACGCTGTAACTGTCCAAATAGTCTTGTGATATGTCTTTCACTTTAATGAATATTGATTAGTGTTCTTGTCTTTTACAGTAAAAACATTGAGATCAGAGACAATCATATAGCATGGTGTCCATCCATCCATCCATTTTCTACCGCTTATTCCCTTTCGGGGTCGCGGGGGGCGCTGGCGCCTATCTCAGCTACAATCGGGCGGAAGGCAGGGTACACCCTGGACAAGTCGCCACCTCATCGCAGGGCCAACACAGATAGACAGACAACATTCACACACTAGGGCCAATTTAGTGTTGCCAATCAACCTATCCCCAGGTGCATGTCTTTGGAGGTGGGAGGAAGCCGGAGTACCCGGAGGGAACCCACGCATTCACGGGGAGAACATGCAAACTCCACACAGAAAGATCCCGAGCCTGGATTTGAACCCAGGACTGCAGGAACTTGGTATTGTGAGGCAGACGCACTAACCCCTCTCCCACCGTGAAGCCCTTATAGCATGGTGTGCCAAGCTTTAATGTTAGTGTGCATGATTTTATTCTAAAAATAGGATAATTTAGCATGTTGTTTTTGTCAATGACAAGGTTTTTCTCAGGTCCCCTAATGACTAAATATGTCAATGCTGCAGAGGACACTGAAAGTTATAAAAGTTGCCCACAATTAATGCCATTGGACATCATCATGCCAAGACACAATAATTGTGTGTGGAATGTGTACATTTGAACTTTGCTGCCCTCTGTTGGATTTAATTTCAAACAATTTTAGGGGTAAATGCTTGTTCATCAGGCAGGTTTCACCAGACCTTCCAAAAAGACCAATCTTATTCATCTCAATAAAATTCTACTATTTAAATATCAACGTGCACCGCAAAAAGAGACCCTGGTAGGAACATTAGCTACCAATAAAGTCTTCAAATGCATATCCAACTATGTTAAGACCTCATAAATCAATCTGTCACCAAGGCCTTTTCACATGGCTTGAGAGTCCAACATAAAAGAAACCAGAGGGAGGATTTATTTTTAATTTCCGTTTCAAATGTGTCCCTGCTTGGGCTTATTTTAAGACATCCTCAAATTTCCTGCTAGACAAAACAAACATTTTCCACTGTCTGTGCATAATTTGCGCTCAAACGTGTCGTGCGAAGGTGACCCTCGTCTGCCGTGGACCGCGGAAACTATTCACCGCCCGGCCCGACCCAGAATAGACCTCAACACGTGCTCCACTTGCCTCACGTTGACAACATTTTGTGTTGGCCCGAGCTTGTCCTTTTTAATCATAGGAAATATTTGAAACATGCCTATTTCATCACTGTTAAATATTCTACTGCAGTGGCTCTCAAACTTTTTTTTACCATCTCGCACCAAGTACCACCAAAATGACCAATATTAAACCAGAGTTGCATAGTAGGCCTGAGTATTCATTAAAGATGAGGCGAAGGTTTTATTTGACAAGTTTATTTTATTTTTTGGGCCACTGCAACATTACACGTAGTTTGAACAGTAACACTGTGTTTGAATATAGGAAAATAAAACGCTGTACTGTCTTTTTTTTGCCGTACCACTAAGTGGAGCCCGTATACCACTAGTTTGAAAATCACTGTTTCTTATTATCTATCTGAATCATTATTTCTTAGTCCAGGGGTCGGGAACCTTTTTGGCTGAGAGAGCCAAGAAGCCAAATATTTTCAAATGTATTTCCGTAAGAGCCATGTAATATTTTTTTAAACACTAAACACAAATAAACGCGTGCATTTTTAAGTAAGAACAACATTTGTAGAGTATAATAGGTCTCTTATTCTTTTTAATAACATTGTTATTCTGAAGCTAACTGTGGAGGGGGCGTGTCCTGTGGGCCTGCAGCGAAGCAGGGTGTTGCCGGGACCGGCCTCGAAATCAGCGACAGGTGCTTAAAAGGCCCACCTGGGCCTTTTTATCTAATCATCTGTTGCAATGTTATAAGCAGCAGCCAAGAGGAGAGACGGGGTTGGGGCTGGAGCCAGAGCGCGAGCGAGAACGAAAGAGAAAAAGACAATTGTTGGAAAGCAACTGAGAGACTTATTGAATAATAAAACAATATTGTAACCCTGAAACAGGCTCTAATGTTGGTGCTTGGTGGTCTTAAGAACCCCCTGGAGGGCAAGACCCACACTAACCAATAACAAAATAAACTACTTCTTACCATTAACGCAATTTCTCGAACATAAAAATGCCTGAGAATGTTATTATTCATTACTTATCGTGTTAAGCAATGTCAGCTCAGATTTACCCGAGAGCCAGATGCAGTCATCAAAAGAGCCACATCTGGCTCGCGAGCCATAGGTTCCCTACTTAGTCTGTAGTCTACGTTCACTTGTACATTACGTGTGTTTCTTGTGCAGAGAAAGCAGGAACAATAACGTGTAACAAAATAATAACTATTTATTCATCAAATGGTACAATTGCACTCTTTCTGCGGAGCTCAGACCTACTTCCTTTTCCTGTCTACAGCGCTGAGCCTTCTGGGAAATGTGGTATTTAAACATTTACTTTGTCGTTTTCAAGCATTTGAATATTTATTTAATCCGAATTCAGCCAGGGTAAAGAGATCTGAGAACATTTTCTCATTTGCACTGCTGAGCTAGGAAAGGGGCGTCATTTACATGTTAGATATGTTGAAGTGTGATGTTTTTACCGTGATTAATCACGATTGATCGCAATTTAAAGTGTGCTTCATCCAGTTTAGAAATTAAGCGTTCGACAGCACTAATCATTACACATTATTTGTTCTTTTCTCTCTCTCTTTGATATATAATATGTAAAGTTGGGACAAAGATATTTATTCTTATCATCCCTCACGGTCACATTATTCAATGTGTTTATCACGATTAATCGCTATTCAAAATTTGTATTAATTCTATTTAAAAAAAGTCATCATTCGACAGTATTAGTCATTAAACGTATTCTGTTCTTCTCTCTCCATGTTCTTATGTAATATGGAACTTGTTAAACAGGGTGTGAACCGGTTGGGGCGTAGAGAAGGAGCAAATAAGATCAAGTTCCTTCTACCGCTCTATTTGGACATGTTGAATAATTTAAATGTGAAGTTATTAAATGTAACTTTGTTTTGCATGTGGTTTCAGTATTTTTAGCCATGTTTTGGAATGTTGGGACACAAATATTTCTGATCATTTGTCGTGGCCATATTTTTGGTGTCTAGCTGTGATTAATCGCAATTCAAAAGTGTGATTAATCTGATTTGAAAATGTAATGGTGTGACTGCACTAAATTCATTACATATTCTCGGATATTTTCTCTCCCTGTTGTTATATACTATCAAATGTTTTAAACAGGAAGTGAACATAGGGAAGGAGTAGCTAACATTTGGTTATTTCTGCTCCTTTTCGAACTTGTCGATCAATATAAACATAACATTGTTAAGTTTAGCCTTGCTAAGCGTGTCTAAAACTAATATATTTTAGTGTTTTAGCCCCGTTTTGAAATATTGCCACACAAACATTTCTGATCATTTGTCGCAGCTATATTTTCGGCGTCTAGCTTCGTATTTTTCTGTGATTAATCATGGCTCAAAAGTGAGATTGTTTTAGTTTGAAAATTAATCGTTGGACAGTACTAATCAATACACATTCTCTGTTCTTTTCTCTCCCACTTGTGGAAAGTTGGGACCAAAATTGTGACGTCTTGGTGGCATTGTGGTGACGAGTTGTTCTCTCGTGGGTGCAGCGAAGATGGACACAGCGTGAAGTAGGAACAATAATTTATTTACACTAACTAAAACAGACTAAGAACCAAAAACACTTGCTCGAAGGCACTAACAAACAAAAAAGAAAGCGCTAGCATGAGCTTGGGACAAACAACTGAAATAGCATGGAAGCTAATGTACATGAAGGTAGTTACCACAATGCTGGAAAGAGCGACGTCAACTGTTGCGTGAAGCAAACAAGAGTCCGAGAAAGAATGTCAAACAAAGGCGGTATTAAATAGGGAGATAACTAATCAAGGGCAGGTGCGCGTGATCAAAGGAGAGACAGGTGACACTAAATGGGTAACTATGACAACGGAACAAAACCAGGAAGTGCCACAAAGAACTGAGGAAGACAAATACTAGACAGAATGTGATAACAAACAGAACCAAAACCAGAATATGCCATGATCCAAAATGTGGATCATGACAAATATATTTCTGATCAGTTGTCGCGGCCATACAATATATATTTAGCTAATTTTCCATCCATCCATTTCCTACCGCTTATTCCCTTTGGGGTGGCGGGGGGCGCTGGTGCCTATCTCAGCTACAATCGGGCGGAAGGCGGGGTACACCCTGGACAAGTCGCCACCTCATCGCAGGGCCAACATAATCAGAAATGAATTACCGTATTTCCTTGAATTGTCGCCGGGCATATAGTATGCGCCTGCCTTGAATTACTGCCGGGTCAAACTCGCTTCCCAAAATAATTAGCGCATGCTTGGTATTACCGCCTGGTCAAACTCGTGACGTCACGAGTGACACTTCCCCTGTCATCATTTTCAAAATGGAGGAGGCCGATTTCAATACAGGTCATTTGAAATCGCATAAAGGGAAGAAGATTGAGAGCTATTCAGTGGGATTTAAGGTCCAAGCTTACATCACACTCAAATTTTTACTGCATACCTTTGGTAAGTGTCGGAGTGAGAAGAGGTTTTGAAATAATTAGCGCATGCTTACTTTTACTGCATGCCTTTGGTAAGCGCAGGAGTGAGAAGAAGTTTTAAATGAATTAGCGCCCAGGCGGCAATTCAAAGAAATACGGTACTATGGATTGTGTTAAACAGGAAGTGAGCAGACTGAGACATAAAAGGAGTAATTTACTCCTATTTTTGGACGTGTTGAAGAGTGTAAACGTGACGCTATTAAATAGAACTTGGCTGGGGATAGGTTGATTGGCAACACTAAATTGGCCCTAGTGTGTGAATGTGAGTGTGAATGTTGTCCGTCTATCTGTGTTGGCCCTGCGATGAGGTGGCGACTTGTCCAGGGTGTACCCCGCCTTCCGCCCGATTGTAGCTGAGACAGGCGCCAGCGCTTCCCGCGACCCCAAAAGGGAATAAGCGGTAGAAAATGGATGGATGGATGGCTAAACATGTCCATCCATCCATCCATCCATCATCTTCCGCTTATCCGAGGTCGGGTCGCGGGGGCAGCAGCCTAAGCAGGGAAGCCCAGACTTCCCTATCTCCAGCCACTTCGTCTAGCTCTTCCCGGGGGATCCCGAGGCGTTCCCAAGCCAGCCGGGAGACATAGTCTTCCCAACGTGTCCTGGGTCTTCCCCGTGGCCTCCTACCAGCTGGACGTGCCCTAAACACCTCCCTAGGGAGGCGTTCGGGTGGCATCCTGACCAGATGCCCGAACCACCTCATCTTGCTCCCCTCGATGTGAAGGAGCAGCGACTTTACTTTGAGCTCCTCCCGGATGGCAGAGCTTCTCACCCTATCTCTAAGGGAGAGCCCCGCCACACGGCGGAGGAAACTCATTTCGGCCGCTTGTACCCGTGATCTTATCCTTTTGGTCATGACCCAAAGCTCATGACCATAGGTGAGGATGGGAACGTAGATCGACCGGTAAATTGAGAGCTTTGCCTTCCGGCTCAGCTCCTTCTTCACCACAACGGATCGGTACAACGTCCGCATTACTGAAGACGCCGCACCGATCCGCCTGTCGATCTCACGATCCACTCTTCCCCCACTCGTGAACAAGACTCCTAGGTACTTGAACTCCTCCACTTGGGGCAGGGTCTCCTCCCCAACCCGGAGATGGCACTCGACCCCAAAAGGGAATAAGCGGTAGAAAATGGATGGATGGATGGCTAAACATGTCTCAAACAAATTAGACATTTGAAACATTTTAATCTTTTTTTTAGCCCTGTTTTGGAATTTTGGGACACAGTTATTTCGGATTATTTGCCGCCGTCATATTATTGGGGAGCGTGCTCTTCGTCCAGGCATCGTTACTCCTCCCCCCCCCCGAGCACAAACGTCCTAATCCCTCAACACGCACTCCATCTTTGTGATCCTCCTTAACTTACTGGCCTACTTGGGGAAATTGGATTCCCATTGATCCCACCCCTACCGTTGATAAACTACATAATCATTGAGTCCATGTAAAAAACTACTTTTCTCTTACCCTCAAATTTAGGACTTTTTTCTTGTGCTTGTTTTTGGACAAGGTTAGCTTCTGTCCTTCACTACACTGAAATGACCCATAGTGACCTTTTTTTTTCCCACTGGCATGTTTACAGACAGCACTTTTTGCCTACCAATTGAATAACACTCTTCATAAAAGGCCCAACATATTGCATACTTCTATATGTTTTAAAGGTTTTGCTGAAACTTTAGAGAAAAAGTGAATCGAAAAGAGAACATTTTTCATACCTGGGGTCCTATCGGCGCCGGACTAGACTGAGCTGCTTGACCAAAAGCTTTTTAAGACACTGAGTCCCTTCAAGCAAGCGGCAGGCAGACATGCATGCTGGATCTGGTGCGGGAATAAATAACACAATGTACAAGCCTGCTTTCTCTCGCCTCTCTCTGTGTCGCTCCACCTCCCAAATCCATGACATAACAGTCGGCAGTTGTCAGTGGTGACTCAAAAAAGAGCCACAAAAATGTGTTAAGTCCTGAACCAGACTTTAACCTTTGTGCCTGTAGGCTGAGTCAGTGTGTCAGATTTCATCAGCGCAAACAGTTAAGGTTTACTCGCCTTACACTCATTAATCTGTTGTTAATGATTGTGTAAAAAAATCATATTTTGCACTCTGTGAAGGTACTTCATGTGTTTATTGAATAAAACACTAGTTAATTCAAACGTATGTTATTATATCCATCCATCCATCTATTTTCTACCGCTTGTCCCTTTTAGGATTGCGGGGGGGTGCCGGAGCCTATCTCAGCTGCATTCGGGCGGTGGCGGGGTACACCCTGGACAAGTCCACGCCTCATCGCGGGGCCAACACAGATAGACAGATAACATTCACACTCACGTTCACACATTCTGACAAATATAGTGTTATTATATTTGTATTTAATTTAGTGACAACATTGAATGTCACCCTATTATTGCATAACTTGTAAAAACAAACAAAAACATCCATCCATCCATTTTCTACCCCTTGTCCTTTTTTGGGTAGCTGGGGGTCGCTGGAGCCTATCTCAGCTGCATTCAGGCGGAAGGTGGTGTATACCCTGGACAAGTCGCCACCTAATCGCAGGGCCAACACAGATAGACAGACAACATTCACACTCACATTCACACACCAGGGCCAGTTTAGTGTTGCTAACACCATTAAAACTGTATTATAATATTACTGTTTATACATCACAACCATCATAAAGAATTAAACAGCGAGTAGACAGTATGAAAATGGTCTTGAATGTAAATATATTCCCAAATCATGTATGACAAATGTATTCCTGTTTGACTCTGAATTGAGCATTTTGAGTAAGTTACTATATACATTTAGATAACTCCATCCATCCATCCATTTCCTACCGCTTGTCCATTTTGGGTCGCGGGGGGTCGCTGGAGCCTATCTCAGCTGCATTCAGGTGGAAGGCGGTGTATACCCTGGACAAGTCGCCACCTCATCGCAGGGCCAACACAGATAGTCAGACAACATTCACACTCACGTTCACACACTAGGGCCAATTTAGTGTTATTATATGTTTATTTAATTTAGTAACATCATTGAATATCACCCTATAATTGCATAACATGTAAAAAAACCAAACATTAAAACTGTATTATAATATTACTGTTTATACATCGCAACCATCATAAAGAATTAAACAGCAAGTAGACAGTATGAAAATTGTCTTGAATGTAAATATATTCCCAAATCATGTATGCCAAATGTATTCCTGTTTGACTCTGAATTGAGCATTTTGAGCAAAATTACTATACACATTTACATAACTAAAAAATTAAAATATCTGCATCAGAAACATTTTTCTACGACTTTTATTTTTCGTTTTATATTATAATTCCTTACCGAATAGCAATGTGTTGTGTAAGATTGCTTGAAACTTTCTCATGTTTTGTGTCCTCTAATGCAGTGGTCCCCAACCACCGGACCGATTGGTATCGGGCCGCACAACAAATTTAAAAAAACAAAACAAAAAAAACTACTTTTTTTTTAATTATTATTAAATCAACATAAAAAACACAGTGTATACATCCATCCATCCATCCATTTTCTACCGCTTATTCCCTTTTTGGGGTCGCGGGGGGCGCTGGCGCCTATCTCAGCTACAATCGGGCGGAAGGCGGGGTACACCCTGGACAAGTCGCCACCTCATCGCAGGTGTATCAATATAGATCAATACAGTCTGCAGGGATACAGTCCATAAGTACACATGATTGTATTTCTTTATGGGAAAAAAAAAAAGAACCCTGGGTGCTGGAGCCTATCTCAGCTGCTTTCGGGCGGTGGCGGGGTACACCCTGGACAAGTCCCCGCCTCATCGCGGGGCCAACACAGATAGACAGATAACATTCACACTCACGTTCACACATTAGGACAAATATAGTGTTATTATATTTGTATTTAATTTAGTGACAACATTGAATGTCACCCTATTATTGCATAACATGTAAAAACAAACAAAAACATCCATCCATCCATTTCTACCCCTTGTCCTTTTTTGGGTCGCGGGGGGTCGCTGGAGCCTATCTCAGCTGCATTCAGGCGGAAGGCGGTGTATACCCTGGACAAGTCGCCACCTCATCGCAGGGCCAACACAGATAGACAGACAACATTCACACTCACATTCACACACCAGGGCCAATTTAGTGTTGCTAAAACCATTAAACTGTATTATAATATTACTGTTTATACATCACAACCATCATAAAGAATTAAACAGCAAGTAGACAGTATGAAAATGGTCTTGAATGTAAATATATTCCCAAATCATGTATGCCAAATGTATTCCTGTTTGACTCTGAATTGAGCATTTTGAGTAAGTTACTATATACATTTAGATAACTCCATCCATCCATCCATTTTCTACCGCTTGTCCATTTTGGGGTCGCGGGGGGTGCTGGAGCATACCTCAGCTGCATTCGGGCGGAAGGCGGTGTACACCCTGGACAAGTCGCCACCTCATCGCAGGGCCAACACAGATAGACAGACAACATTCACACTCACGTTCACACACTAGGGCCAATTTAGTGTTATTATATGTTTATTTAATTTAGTAACATCATTGAATATCACCCTATAATTGCATAACATGTAAAAAAACAAAACATTAAAACTGTATTATAATATTACTGTATGTACATCGCAACCATCATAAAGAATGAAGGTAAGTAGACAGTATGAAAATATATATTCCCAAATCATGTATGCCAAATGTATTCCTTTTTGACTCTGAATTGAGCAATTGGAGTAAATTACTATACACATTTACATAACTAAAAAATTTAAATATATGCCTCAGAAACATTTTTCAACGACTTTTATTTTTCGTTTTATATTATAATTCCTTACCGAAGAGCAATTTGTTGTGTAAGATTGCTTGAAACGTTCTTATGTTTGGTGTCCTCTAATGCAGCCACCGGACCGATTGGTATCGGGCCGCACAACAAATTTAAAAAAACAAAACAAAAACAAAAAAATATATACATTTTTTTTTTATTATTAAATCAACATAAAAAAACACAGTATATACATTATATGAATGTAAATATATTCCCAAATCATGTATGCCAAATGTATTCCTGTTTGACTCTGAATTGAGCATTTTGAGAAAATTACTATACACATTTACATAACTAAAAAATTAAAATATATGCATCAGAAACATTTTTCGTTTTATATTATAATTCCTTACCGAATAGCAATTTGTTGTGTAAGATTGCTTGAAACGTTATTATGTTTTGTGTCCTCTAATGCAGTGGTTCTCAAACGGGGGTACGCATACCCCTGGGGGTACTTGAAGGTATGCCAATCGGTACATGAGATTTTTATTTTTAAAATATTCTAAAAATAGCAACAATTCAAAAATCCTTTATAAATATATTTATTGAATAATACTTCAACAAATTATGAATGTAAGTTCATAAACTGTGAAAAAAATATAACAATGCAATATTCAGTGTTGACAGTTACATTTTTTGTGGACATGTTCCATAAATATTGATGTTAAAGATTTCTTTTTTTGTGAAGAAATGTTTAGAATTAAGTTCATGAATCCAAATGGATCTCTATTACAATCCCTAAAGAGGGCACATTAAGTTGATGATTACTTCTATGTGTAGAAATCTTTTTTTTATAATTGAATCACTTGTTTATTTTTCAGTTCGAGATGCTACCTCAGTAGAAGCATTTAAGTCTCATCTTAAAACTTATTTGTATACTCTAGCCTTTAAATAGACTCCCTTTTTAGACCAGTTGATCTGCCGTTTCTTTCTTTTTCTCCTATGTTCCCTCCTCCCTTGTGGAGGGGTTCCGATCCAGTGGCCATGGATGAAGTACTGGCTGTCCAGAGTTGGGACCCAGGATGGACCGCTCGCCTGTGTATCTGTTGGGGACATCTCTGCGCTGCTGATCCGCCTCCGCTTGGGATGGTTTCCTGCTGGCTCCACTTTGGATGGGACTCTCGCTAATACATTGGATCCACTTTGGACTTGATTCTCACGGTTAATTTTGATCCACTATGGATTGGACTTTCACAATATCATGTTGGATCCGCTCGACATCCATTGCTTTCGGTCCACTAGGGGGGTACGGGGGTTGCCCACATATGTGGTCCTCTGCAAGGTTGCTCAATGGCATCATTGTCGACGTCCCACTGGGGTGAGTTTTTCCTTGCCCTTATGTGGTCCCTACCGAGGATGTTGTTGTTGTTTGTGCAGCCCTTTGAGGCACTTGTGATTTAGGGCTACAGTGGGGCAAAAAAGTATTTAGTCAGCCAGCGATTGTGCAAGTTCTCCCATTTAAAATGATGACAAAGGTCTGTAATTTTCATCATAGGTACACTTCAACTGTGAGAGACAGAATGTGAAGAAAAAAATCCAGGAATTCACATTGTAGGAATTTTAAAGAATGTATTTGTAAATTATGGTGGAAAATAAGTATTTGGTCAACCATTCAAAGCTCTCACTGATGGAAGGAGGTTTTGGCTCAAAATCTCACGATACATGGCCCCATTCATTCTTTCCTTAACACGGATCAATCGTCCTGTCCCCTTAGCAGAAAAACAGCACCAAAGCATGATGTTTCCACCCCTATGCTTCACAGTAGGTATGGTGTTCTTGGGATGCAACTCAGTATTCTTCTTCCTCCAAACACGACGAGTTGAGTTTATACCAAAATGGATACATGGATGATACAGCAGAGGATTGGGAGAATGTCATGTGGTCAGATGAAACCAAAATAGAACTTTTTGGTATAAACTCAACTTGTCGTGTTTGGAGGAAGAAGAATACTAAGTTGCATCCCAAGAACACCATACCTACTGTGAAGAAGGGGGTGGAAACATCATGCTTTGGGGCTGTTTTTCTGCTAAGGGGACAGGACGATTGATTCGTTTTAAGGAAAGAATGAATGGGGCCATGTATCGTGAGATTTTGAGCCAAAACCTCCTTCCATCAGTGAGAGCTTTGAATGGTTGCCCGAATACTTATTTTCCACCATAATTTACAAATAAATTATTTAAAATTCCTACAATGTGAATTCCTGGATTTTTTTTCACATTCTGTCTCTCACAGTTGAAGTGTACCTATGATGAAAATTACAGACCTCTGTCATCATTTTAAGTGGGAGAACTTGCACAATCGGTGGCTGACTAAATACTTTTTTTGCCCCACTGTATATAAATAAACATTGATTGATTGATTGATTGATTGATTTTCCAACAAGTTTTTTGTTATTATTTTATCTGTTTTTCCAAATAGTTCAAGAAAGACCACTACAAATTAGCAATATTTTGCACTGTTATACAATTTAATAAATCAGAAACTGACGACACAGTGCTGTATTTTACTTCTTTATCTCTTTTTTACCAACCGAAAAAGCTTTGCTCTGATTAGGAGGTACTTAAATTAAAAAAATGTTCACAGGGGGTACATCACTGAAAAAATGTGTTGGATTTCATTGCTGGTAAAATAAAAAAGGATTTAAAAAAAACTCTCGACTTCCGCTTTATTGTCGCATCTGATAGGAAGCAGAGCAGGAAGTAAATATCACGTGACATTCCGCATCAGCTGACCTCTCCGGGTAGACGTCTTTACGACTCACGACTGCGGGGATTAACTCATTCATCATTTACTGCACATTTAAGGGTAAATGCGACCGTCAAAAGCCACTTTAATGTATATTAATATAGTTGTGTTTTTTTAATTCAATTGTATTTTCGTTTTTGTCGATGTTTTCTTTCATGACAGGCCCAGCTAGCAACCATGGCGCTCAGCGATGCCGACGTTCAGAAGCAGGTAATGAAGCATGTTCACCTTCAAATATAAACCCTTTTCCGGTTGGTTACTCGTTTTAAGGAATGTTTTCTTTTATTAACATATTTTCAAAAAAAAAAAAAAAAAAAAAGACGTAGTTGCTTCTATTTTGTCGGAGGTGGCTAACCTCATACTGGCTGATTGAGCTAGCTACAGTAGGTCAATGTTAAATGAGCGACAACAAGCACATGTTTTTTAAAAAGCAGAAAATGGTGTAACTTAGAATGTTTCATGACGTCATCCGGGCTAGTGATCACATGACAAACACGTGTCAGGGTTTTATGAGGAACTGCTGAAGCTGCTCAGTGAAATGTACTTTACAGAAGAAGGAAACACAAACATGATTAAATCTCTAACATATGACTAAGCCTACATCGATAACTACTTTGAATTAAATGTAAATGTACTGTCATCATCATCATCAATCTTTATTGCAGACCTTAAAGGCCTACTGAAACCCAGTACTACCCACCACGCAGTCTGATAGTTTATATATCCATCCATCCATCCATCCATTTTCTACCGCTTATTCCCTTTGGGGGTCGCGGGGGGCGCTGGCGCCTATCTCAGCTACAATCAGGCGGAAGGCAGGGTACACCCTGGACAAGTCGCCACCTCATCGCAGGGCCAACACAGATAGACAGACAACATTCACGCTCACATTCACACACTAGGGCCAATTTAGTGTTGCCAATCAACCTATCCCCAGGTGCATGTCTTTGGAAGTGGGAGGAAGCCGGAGTACCCGGAGGGAACCCACGCATTCACGGGGAGAACATGCAAACTCCACACAGAAAGATCCCGAGCCTGGATTTGAACCCAGGACTGCAGGAGCTTCGTATTGTGAGGCAGACGCACTAACCCCTCTGCCACCGTGAAGCCCAGCCAAAAGTCGTCTGCTTTAATCGCATAATTACACAGTATTTTGGAGATGTGTGTTGCTGAATCTTTTTCAATTTGTTCAATCAATATTGGAGAAGTCAAAGTAGAAAGATGGAGTTGGGAAGCTTTAGCCACACAGACACACGGTGATTCCTTGTTTAAAATTCACGGAGGTGAAACTTTACTATGGATCAGAGCGGACATGGATCCCAACGGAATGTCAACCAGCAGGTTTCGGTGAGAAAATTGTGGTAAAAAGTTGCTTCTTACCGGATATCAGCTGAGCTTGTGCCGCCCATACAGCTGCCGTCGACTTCCCTGAGACGCTGCGCGTCAACACACCCGTGGACATACACCTCCGACTATCAGGTACTGTTAAAGTCACTAAAACACTAGCAACACAATTGAAAGATAGGGGATTTCCCAGAATTATCCTAGTAAATGTCTCTAAAAACATATGAATCCGTCTCAATGCAATCGTGTTTTTTTTTAACTCGTTTTTTTTTTTTTCTAGTCCGTCGCTATCAATATCCTCAAACACTAATCTTTCATCCTTGCTCAAATTAATGGGGAAATTGTCGTTTTCTCGGTCCGAATAGCTGTTTTTGTTGGAGGCTCCCATTAAAATCAATGTGAATACGTGAGGAGCCATCAACATGTGACGTCATCGTCTGCGACTTCCAGTAGAGGCAGGGCTTTTCTCTTAGTACCGAAAGTTGCGAACTTTATCGTGGATGTTCTCTACTAGGCCTTTAAAGGCCTACTGAAATGAGATTTTCTTATTTAAACGGGGATAGTAGGTCCATTCTATGTGTCATACTTGATCATTCCGCGATATTGCCATATTTTTGCTGAAAGGATTTAATAGAGAACATCGATGATAAAGTTTGCAACTTTTGGTTGCTAATAAAAAAGCCTTACCTGTATCGGAAGTAGCAGACGATGTGCGCGGGACGTCACGGGTTGTGGAGCTCCTCACATCCTCACATTGTTTACAACCATAGCCAGCAGCAGCTAGAGCTATTCGGACCGAGACAGCGACAATTTCCCCATTATTTTTGAGCGAGGATGAAAGATTTGTGGATGAGGAAATTTAGAGTAAAGGAATAGAGAAAAAAAAAAATGAAAAAAAAAAGGCGATTGCAGTGGCAGCGATTCAGATGTTATTAGACACATTTACTAGGATAATTCTGGAAAATCCCTTATCTGCTTATTGTGTTGCTAGTGTTTTAGTGAGATTAAATAGTACCTGAAAGTCGGAGGGGTGTGGCCACGGGTGTGTTGACCCAGTGTCTCTGAGGGAAGTCACTCAGCTGCAGCAGGACGGAATCTTTGCGGTAAGAGCCGACTTATTGCCACAATTTTCTCATCAAAAACTGCCGGTTGACATGTGGTCGGGATCCATGTTCGCTTGACCGCTCTGATCCATAGTAAAGCTTCACCTTCGGGAATTTTAAACAAGGAAACACCGGCTGTGTTTGTGTGGCTAAAGGATAAAAGCTTCCCACCTCCATCTTTCTACTTTGACGTCTCCATTATTAATTGAACAAATTGCAAAAGATTGAGCAACACAGATGTCCAAAATACTGTGTAATTATGCGATTAAAGCAGACTACTTATAGCTTGGATCGGGCTGGAAAATAATGTCCGCTGCAACCCGAGACGTCAAACGCACGCGCCATCATACCGCGGCGTTTTCAACACGACATTTCGCGAAAAATTTTAAATTGCAATTTGGTAAATTAAAAACGCCGTATTGGCATGTGTTGCAATGTTAATATTTCATCATTGGTATAGAAACTATCAGACTGCGTGGTCGGTTGTAGTAGGTTTCAGTAGGCCTTTAAATCTCTAACATATAACTAAGCCCACATCAATAACTACTTTGAATTAAATGTAAAAGTACTGTCATCATCATCAATCTTTATTGCAGACCTTAAGATCCATTAAACATATAAGAACACAATACAAAACATTAAAAAACAAAACACTAAAAAATAAAAAAAAATATAAAGCCCAAATGTCAGTTTCTAACATACAAACATGTGTGCCAATGGTTCCACAGTCCAGATGAGTACCTAACAGAACTGCAGCCAGGGTCTGTTAACACAATGATTGTCATTTTCAGGCTCAGATGCCCGACACATAAACTTATACATAAGGTTGCGTAGCAATGCTGAGAAAGTGGGCACCCCAACACTTAACAAACATCTGGCTTGCACTGGCGCTTCTTGGAATTCCCAAGAGAAGCCTCATACAATCATTATAAGTAACCTACAGCTTCTGAAAGCTTTTCTGCTTATAATTTACCCACAGGGGGGCAGTATACAAAGGAGTGCAATAGGCTCTGAATAAGTTGATCTTTACATCATTTGTACAATAATAACATTTCTTTCTCAGCATGTGGGCTTGGGCATACAGCATACACCGCTGTCTGTATAGGTCATCATCATCACCCAATAGATCAGTAATGACGTGCCCCAGATACTTAGTTTTATCACACATACTCAGCACCTGTCCTGACAAAAAGAATGAAGGAAAAGAGAGATCCTTGTCTTCTCTTGTTCTACATATCATGATGACACTCTTCTTTGCATTATATTTCACATCATATTTTAAACTATTGTGTTATACTGTATATGTATGACACAAGAAAGCAAAATTAAACCCCAAAATTTAACTATATCTCTCCCATGCATGGTATTGCACTAAGTCGGGTTTCCCCTTAATGTTACTGATTACCGCCACTCTTTAAAAATGAGGGTTTTATGTGAAAACAAATTTAAGTAATGTTAAGTATTGTAGCCTCCAGAGGAAGTCTCACAAAGTCTAACTTTTATTGCCAATCTTTAATGTTTCATTAATTAATGAAAATTGGAATTTATTATATACATGTTTCAATAAATGAATGAAATAAGTTTATTTCGGTCATATAATCAATCAACCATTTTGTGTGATCAGTTTTACAGTACAGGTTATACATAAACAATCATACACATACACACACAAAAGAAAAGAAAAAGAATGACCGAAAAAGGAATAGGCTGAAGCCAAAGCTTATATTTTCCTATCCTATACCTTCACTGAAAAGTAGATTGCCTGGAACAACAACGTTAAAAGAAAAATCAATGGGATGAAAGTAATTGTTACTATAGTTTATAATTTTCAATTATTTCACCTTTCAAGGTTTTCTTAAACCTTAACTCCTAAAACTGAAATACATTTATATTTTATATCCGTTCTCGCTTTACCTATTTCAAAAATCAATATCCCCATAAATTATAGTTTTCTCCTCTTAAATGAAATAACCGTTAGGCTGTTGTTCTTTACTTGAAACAAATGCAATCCATCCACTTTTTAGCGCTTGTCATCAATTAATTTATGTAAAATGAGATATATTTAACTATTGAATGATCCCATAATTTAATTATTGTGAAATTCATTAGGTATATTTAACTATTGAATTATCTCACAATTTAATTATTTAGAAATTCAGTTATTTGTCAATGTAATTATTCATCATTTATTTGGTTATTTTATGTTTTAATTAATTACTTTGGCAGCACGGTGCTACACGGATTAGTGCGTGTGCCTCGCAATACAAAGGTCCTGGGTTAGAGCCCCATTTGCATGTTATCCCCGTGACTGCGTGGTTTCGCTCCGGGTTTTCCCGCCTCCTCCAACCTCCAAAGACATGCACCTGGGGATAGGTTGATTGGCAACACTAAAAATTGGCCACATTGTGTGAATGTGAGTGTGAATCTTGGCTGTCTATCTGTGTTGGCCCTGCGATGAGGTGGCGACTTGTCCAGGGTGTACACTGCCTTCTGCCAGAATGCAGCTGAGATAGGCTCGAGCACCCCCTGTGACCCTGATACGTACAAGCGGTAGAAAAATAGATGGATGCAATGAATAAGTTTGTGGTTTAATAATTTCATGTTTTAATTGTTTAATTATTCATTTACTGTCAGCACTTAATTAATTTACTTTATCCGTCAAACTTAACAGTCAAAGTCAGTGGGCGGATCTTAGCATCTGATTGGTTATGCGGGATTTACAATAGTCTTGGGAACTCTTCTATCAAGAGAACTGGTGGATATCTTGGTCTAAAAGTGCGGAAATAACTCTGACAACTTCAATAAATTCCGTTAGTTCAGCTGCTACATGCTGTGTGCCAGCAGGTCTTGCTTACGCAGACTGCGCAAGATCTAAAATATCTACCACTAATTCTCGAAAAAGTGCAAGTATATTCTCCTTAGCCGCCATTTTTTCAAACTCTTCAGAAGTTCCAGACATAAGATCAAAGCAATCATAGGATTAGATTCCTGTTAGCCCCGCTCACTGACTTTAATGGGCGTGTTTGATGAGTAAATACATTCTTGAAGGTTCGGGAAATAAATACATTTTTAAAATAATTAATTAATTATTTGTTTTTAAATGAATGAGAATCAGCACCTCCAAATCCGAGTCCATGGTTCTCTCCCGGAAAAGGGTGGAGTGCCATCTCCGGGTTGGGGAGGAGACCCTGCCCCAAGTGGAGGAGTTCAAGTACCTAGGAGTCTTGTTCACGAGTGGGGGAAGAGTGGATCGTGAGATCGACAGGCGGATCGGTGCGGCGTCTTCAGTAATGCGGACGTTGTACCGATCTGTTGTGGTGAAGAAGGAGCTGAGCCGGAAGGCAAAGCTCTCAATTTACCGGTCGATCTACGTTCCCATCCTCACCTATGGTCATGAGCTTTGGGTCATGACCGAAAGGATAAGATCACGGGTACAAGCGGCCAAAATGAGTTTCCTCTGCCGTGTGGCGGGTCTATCCCTTAGAGATAGGGTGAGAAGCTCTGTCATCCGGGAGGAACTCAAAGTAAAGCCGCTGCTCCTCCACATCGAGAGGAGCCAGATGAGGTGGTTCGGGCATCTGGTCAGGATGCCACCCGAACGCCTCCCGAGGGAGGTGTTTAGGGCACGTCCAACCGGTAGGAAGCCACGGGGAAGACCCAGGACACGTTGGGAAGACTATGTCTCCCAGCTGGCCTGGGAACGCCTCGGGATCCCCCGGGAAGAGCTAGACGAAGTGGCTGGGGAGAGGGAAGTCTGGGCTTCCCTGCTTAGGCTGCTGCCCCCGCGACCCGACCTCGGATAAGCGGAAGAAGATGGATGGATGGATGGATTGTTTTTAAAATTGCAATGATTATTCAAATTGCTAAAAAATAAATTAAATACTTAACTATACTGCATATGCTTACATTAATTAATGACACATTTAATAACTAATTTATGTATTTAATTCTAATTTTGATTAAGTAGCCTCCTAGGACCCAAACTCTTGTACGGCATGCATTTTAAATGTTTCTTGACTATTTGAGCTCATTGGAACCCAATGTATATAAAAACAAACAATATTTGAAAGTTGCCATCATGTGATGTGGTATACTCATCTACCACCACTAATTGGCAGTATAATGTCCTTGTAAGTGGAACCCAGTGTCTTGTAGAGAAGTATGTTGCATTGTGGTCTACACAACCAAAAATGTGATATCCACATACAGTATGTAAGTAATTACTTCAGTATTAATTTATTTAATTAATTCAGTCCCGTTTGACCCTGCTTAGACAATAGCATTACATTACTATGTCGTCCGAAGCGCACCTCCTTCACTCTGAAGTTTGGGATTAGAGCCATAAATAGCAACACACATTCCTCATCATGATGAGAAAAGTGGCAGCTCCTCCACGGGAAAGACAATGCTTGACTTTCTTTTTTGCATCATATGTTAAAGAAATGAATGCACAGTGCGATGAACCTCTCACTTTCCACAGATCAAGCATATGATGGCCTTCATCGAGCAAGAGGCCAACGAAAAGGCCGAGGAGATTGACGCAAAGGTTTGTTATTGGCCATAAAAATAATCGTAGCTAGTGCACTTTTATCCTAACTCCCAATCAGCATACAGTATTGATTGATTGACAGAAAAATATCCACTATAATGGCAAATTACAACCATGTTGAACGCAAAACCTGATGTTCTTAAATGTAACTTTACTAAGCATGTCAGAAACAAATAGAATATTTTAGTTATTTTTAGCCCTGTTTTAGAATGTTGGGACACAAATATTTCTGATCATTTGGGGTGGTCATATTTTCGGTTTCCAGCTGTAATTAATCAGGAATAATTGCCAAATCAATTGGCAAAAAAGTGTGATTATCTGAATTAAAATAATGAACCATTTGGCAGCACTACTCATTACACATTCTGTTTGTTTTTCTCCCTGTTATTATATAATATACAATGTCGGGAGAGAAACATTTTTGATCATTTGACGCAGTCATATTTTTGGCGTCCTGTTTGGTAATTTACTATGATAAATCTTGATTAATCTAATTCGGGTGTGTTGAATAGTGTCAACATGACGCTATTGTATATTAATTGGCAAAGCATGTTAGAAATAAATAGAACATTTGAATGTTTTTTTAGCCTTCTTTTGGAATGTTGGGTTTCAAATATTTCTGATCATTTTTTGCCGTCATATTTGAGTTAGTATTAGATCAACACCACTCTATTTAAATCGAAAGCAAATTTTCGCACAGTTATTGGTTTGAAATGTGCAAGTGTACCTAATGATAGACCTCCAGAGATGTTTCCAGGCTCGCCACTAGGGAGCGTCAAAGGGTATTTTATAACACAACAATATTGTGTTCAAAAAAATGTGTAAAATGAATTATCAGGGATGTTTAGGATGAACACACTTACTGAAATTCAACACAAACATAATGCTAACATGTTCTAATCATCAATCAATCAATGTTTACTTATATAGCCCTAAATCACTAGTGTCTCAAAGGGCTGCACAAACCACAACACAAACCACTACGACATCCTCGGTAGGCCCACATAAGGGCAAGGAAAACTCACACCCAGTGGGACGTCGGTGACAATGATGACTAAGAACCTTGGAGAGGACGAAAGCAATGGATGTCGAGTGGGTCTAACATGATACTGTGAAAGTTCATTTTCATAATGGATCCAACACAGTCGCGAGAGTCCAGTCAGTCCAAAGCGGATCCAACACAGCAGCAAGAGTCCCGTTCACAGCGGAGCCAGCAGGAAAACATCCGAAGCGCAGAGATGTCCCCAGCCGATACATAGGCAAGCAGTACATGGCCACCGGATCGGACAGGACCCCCTCTACAAGGGAGAGTGGGACATAGGAGAAAAAGAAAAGAAATGGCAGATCAACTGGTCTAAAAAGGGAGTCTATTTAAAGGCTAGAGTATACAAATGAGTTTTAAGGTGAGACTTAAATGCTTCTACTGAGGTGGCATCTCAAACTGTTACCGTGAGGGCATTCTAGAGTACTGGAGCCCGAAATGAAAAAGCTCTACAGCCCGCAGACTTTTTTTGGCCTTTGGGAATCACTAATAAGCTGGAGTCCTTTGAACGCAGATTTCTTGCCGGGACATATGGTACAATACAATCGGCAAGATAGGATGGAGCTAGACCGTGTAGTATTTTATACGTAAGTAGTAAAACCTTAAAGTCACATCTTAAGTGCACAGGAAGCCAGTGCAGGTGAGCCAGTACAGGCGTAATATGATCAAACTTTCTTGTTCTTGTCAAAAGTCTAGCAGCCGCATTTTGTACCAACTGTAATCTTTTAATGCTAGACATGGGGAGACCCGAAAATAATACGTTACAGTAGTCGAGGCGAGACGTAACAAACGCATGGATAATGATCTCAGCGTCTTTAGTGGACAGAATGGAGCGAATTTTAGCGATATTACGGAGATGAAAGAAGGCCGTTTTAGTAACATTCTTAATGTGTGACTCAAAGGAGAGAGTTGAGTCGAAGATAATACCCAGATTCTTTACCGTGTCGCCTTGTTTAATTGTTTGGTTGTCAAATGTTAGAGTTGTATTATTAAATAGAGGTCGGTGTCTAGCAGGACTGATAATCAGCATTTCCGTTTTTTTGGCGTTGAGTTGCAAAAGGTTAGCGGACATCCATTGTTTAATTTCTTTAAGACACGCCTCCAGCTGACTACAATCCGGCGTGTTGGTCATCTATATTACTACAAACTAGGGCTGGGCCATATGGCCTTTTTTTAATATCGCAATATTTTTAGGCCATATCGCGATATACCATATATATCTTGGTATTTTGCCTTAGCCTTGAATGAACACTTGATGCATATAATCACAGCAGTATGATGATTCTATGTGTCTTCATTAAAACATTCTTGTTCATACTGCATTAATATATGCTCATTTTAAACTTTAATGCAGAGAAGGATATCACAACTAAGTCAATTGACCAAAACTGTATCTATTAAACAGTTATTAGCAGATGACATTTCAAACGATGCTACATATTAGCAGTAATGCTACTTTTGGTGGCAACGCTTGTGCCCCACACTTGACGAATTAAAGTTGTCTATTTGACATATTTCCACTTGAAGCCGAACCACCGCCAGACGATGGACCCCCTGCTGTTTTCTTGGGCATTAATTCTTCCTTCATTTCTTACCAGATTTGCACCTTCTATCTCTCGTATTATCCCTCGCAACACTCCACTAGCATCATAGCTAATGTTAGCCACGCTGCTTCCTCTCTGCTGGGCGAGGGCGTATACGTATTTGACGTATGACGTGACAGTATGTGACGTGTGCACTTGCTGTCTGAGAAGGAGACACAAGCAGGGGTGGGAAGAGCCTGTAGTGTAATGCCCGCAGCTAAAAGCAACTGCGTGAGAACGTATACTCGAATATTACGATATAGTCATTTTCTATAAACCCGCGATATATCGCGTATATCGATATATTGCCCAGCCCTACTACAAACATGTATTTTTAAGTGCAAAACATTGTGTGGAAAAGTTCAATGATTCAAGCAAATATTGAAAAAAAACTTTCAGTTGATTGTCTTTAAACTGACAATGTGAATATCTAGTGTAACAAGTATAAAACAATATACATTTTAGTGTTTTTTTTAACTTTTATTTTCTCAGAAGCAGTGCCCTCTACAGTGGAAATTTTTTGAATCATTTTGGAAAAGGCAGTTTCTCAGAAAAGTAAGCTAGTAGATACCTACAATCACCCATTAATGTTAATTAATGGGTGATTGTAGGTATCTAATAGCTTTGGTGGACAGCATGTGCTTTTCCTTGTCTGTCGGTCTGTTTTTGCTTGGGACTCCCGAGACGACAGTGGCGTGCTTTATTCCCTCCGCCGCAGAGGTTATGTTTTCGCCAGGGTTTGTTTGTCTGTTTGTTAGCAACATAACTTAAAAGGTTATGGAAGGATTTTGGAAAAAAAACAATTACTCATATCTACTACAAAGTGGAACACACTTTACTTGTTGATTCTTTTTTGAACCTTTACTATGTACCATGTGCCCACATTGCAGTCCCGTGCTGTGCAGAGGTTTATGGGAAATGTAGTTTTTTTTCCCGGACGCTTCAAAGCGTAAGTGCCAGAAAAAAAAATACACTCACCAAGTTTTCATTTGATACCATCACACATCACTGCATCATTGTGAAGATTTTGAAACTGCTATCTATAATACTATTTCATTCCTGGTGAAGAGTATTTAAAAAAATGACAGTGGGTGTCTCTCCCTGCAGGCAGAGGAGGAGTTCAACATCGAGAAGGGCCGTCTGGTGCAAACGCAGCGTCTGAAGATTATGGAGTACTATGAGAAGAAAGAAAAGCAGATTGAGCAGCAGAAGAAAATGTGAGTCATCTCCAGTTGCACAGGACACAAACGGTCTTGAGCTGTGCCGCCTGTGTGACATCCTGAGTTCCCGTGATTGTGTTTAGTTGTTCAGCAGCACAATGGCCTCTTCTGTAACCTGCCCGCTGTTTGGACACAAACGAACGTTGACCTAAGAAGTTTATTTGTCTACTTAACAGACAAATGTCCAACCTGATGAACCAGGCCCGTCTGAAGGTCCTGAAGGCTCGTGACGACATGATCTCTGTAAGTCACGCTCATCGGTGAGGTGGAGTTTCATGTACACAATTTGTTTTTTATCGTAATTGTTGTCATGTACCTTCAGGAAATGCTGAACGAGGCTCGCCAACGACTCGCTAAAGTCGCACGAGAACCTTCCAAGTATCCCGCTCTCATCGACGGCCTGATTCTACAGGTTAGCATTCACCCGTGGAAGCACAGCTGTCTATCCTAATAGGAGTAAACACCGATAACAGGCTTAACTCAATAATTCTAAACCATAACATGCGTTTAACTATTTACAAATGGTCCACAAAAAGACTTGTCTCTTTGTTTTATAACGAAATAATATGTTTACCAAATTTAGTTTGTTGTTATGTATATTTTTAAATCACTACCATCTGGTTCCATGTCAGGACATACAATAGGGCTCGGCCAATTAGGCTGTACGAGCGCTCTTACCTTTTGCTCAAGTTCGGTGCAGAGATCCCTCGTTTGGCATGAATGGAAGAGGTGGGCCAAGGCACTGCATGATAGCATGCACATGCTTAAGTTCAACATATGAGTCAGAAAATGACTAAGTTCTGTAATGTGATTAGGGGTGTCGCAATCCGATATTAATATCTGGTATACAAGAAAAGAAGTATCTGATGTTATTAGCCAAGAGCTAAGCCAGGGGTGTCCTAACTTTTTCCAGAGAGGGCCACATTCAGTAAAATTCAAGGATGCGGGCTGCACAAGCCACAACGACATCATCTGCTCAGATCCCGCATCAGGGCAAGAAAAAACTCAACCCAATGGGAACAACGAGAAACCTTGGGCTGTTTAGGGCTGTCAAAAATACTGTAAGTTAACTCATGCGAGTAATCACAAAAAATATTTATTGCATTGATCAAGTATATGCACACATTAGTCACACAGTTTATTCTGTTCATTAACCTTCTATCTTTTCTAACATTAAAATTGTATAGGGATCTTTTTTAATTTGAGATTTTAAAGTTAACTAAAATCATGCTAATGAGTTTATACTACTAGTAATATTTGTTCAGGAGCGATCTAAATTCAAAAGTGGAATTTATCTGATTTTAAAAAAATATTGCTTACACAGCATTACTAACAACATCTTGATAATAATTCATTTCATTTTTATGATCTGGCGAAAGCTAATAAAAAATAAAAAAAAGCTGCGTGCCAAATAAGCCACCCGGCCGCACTTTTGACACCGCTGAGCTAAGCACACAATAGCACACAATTTAGACATACAGTATGTAATTGTCCTTCATTGAACAACATTGCAGTCCAAAGAGCACATTTGTCAATATAAACAATTCTCAAATAATTATAGTTGCATATTACTTACACATACAAAGTCTCCCTTGGCCGAAATTATCCCGTAACAAACGTGTCCGTATCATTTAACGAACTGCGTGATTTAATAAATAATAGTGAACACCAGTTGTCACGAAAAAACTCCTCTTCAATTTTAAGACGGCATTAGTCCATCATTAGGTAAGTGTTTTTATTACATGAAATAACAGTAGTAGTTCTTCGAGTAATTTCACTTGATTAAGCCTTTTTCTGACATTCCCCGCTACAAAATAATACAAGTATGGACTATGAGTTATGCTGATATCGGATTAGTATTGGTATTGACACATAATCAAGGCTCCGATATCATGTCAAAAGTGACAAAGTTGTAACGGAACACCCCTAACTATAATCTCTCCTCGCAATTTCTTAATAATTACCGACACATATCAGAATGGAAAATAAATAGAAATGCTCAAAATAAGGCAAAAGGCAAACCCATTGCACACTAGCTTACACATTGGTGAGAGCAATAAAGGATTGACCAACACACATTATTGTCATAAGTAATTAATGATAGCCGATGCTTTGCACAGTTGAAATAATTACAATTACACAAAATAATCCACAAAATCAAGGAAGTGGACATAATACAGCAGTGTAGAAGTAAGGGCAAATCAATCATGTTAAAGCACCACGGTGGCTCAGGAGAGAGGGCTATTGGTACTGCATCCTAGTAACAGTACAAAGTGTGAGTATGCCTTTTAGGGCAATTACAAATTGTAGTGTTCATTTCCAGGGTTTTTATCAGCTGCTGGAGACCAAAGTGACTATTCGATGTCGCAAACAAGACATGCAGTTGGTGCAGGTGAGTCCAATCATCTCCTCTCCTCTGCGATCACATCCCCATCATGGCTCTCGTCTTTCCAGGCATCCATCCAGAGGAACATTCCCATCTACAAAGCGGTGGTGAAGAACACCCTGGAGGTCCGCATCGACCAGGACAACTTTCTCTCTCCGGACATGTAAGCGCTGCCTTTGATCCGCTTCAACCAAACACAAACTGACCAGCCTTTTTGGTCTCGCAGCTCTGGAGGTATTGAACTCTACAACGGTAACGGAAAGATCAAAGTGGCCAACACCTTGGATAGCAGACTGGACCTGATGGCTCAGCAGGTACCTCCTATAAGCCTATTAGTTACTTCATACGTTTGGCTAATCGACATCAGTAAAATGTGACATAATTACTCAGTAAACCATTTTGCAAGAAGTGTAAACAAGAAAAAACCTACAGCATAGGACTCGTCGATTGCCATTTGAAGTTCCTTGGAGTAGGATTCGGATTTGGCTGCATATCTGGCAACCTCAGTCATGGAGAGTGGACGGGCACTACAGCATTTCGACAGTGATTGCAGTACCATTTCTGGCCACATTACTACATCCATCCATCCATCCATTTTCTACCGCTTATTCCCTTTCGGGGTCGCGGGGGGCGCTGGCGCCTATCTCAGCTACAATCGGGCGGAAGGCAGGGTACACCCTGGACAAGTCGCCACCTCATCGCAGGGCCAACACAGATAGACAGACAACATTCACATTCACACTCTAGGGCCAATTTAATATGGCACCTTTTTTAAAGAAAAATGGGTATCATTTTAAACTGTCCTCTCAGGTTCCCTCATTGATGAATTTAATGTGCAGGGATAGGTACCCTTTACATTTGAACCGATACAGTACAACTTCCCGGTACCTTGGAATTGATACCGGTATCTGTCACTACTTTTTTTTGTGTTAATAAATATTAATAGTTTTTTTTATTAAAAGCTCTTTTTTATTGCAACATTTAAAAATGACCTGATGATCATAACTTGTTATCTTTCTTATTTTTAAGTATGACATTAAGTCACATTCAGTTTATGTGATGTCACTCAAATTCACTTCCTGTTGCCATATTGCTCTGGGTATCGATCGATATCTCTGAGACAGCACATCCTGTAGGTTTTGTTAAAAATGTTGGTTGCTCAGACAGTAATGTGTTTGTATAGTTTTCGTTCAGGAAATGTCATCTTTTAATAAAGAAAGACATACATGTCTCTTAAGATAGGATCGACTTTATTCATCCCACATTGGAGAAACGGTGTGGTTGCAGTGCAGATACAAAAAAATAACATGAAAATAAATGATAAATGGGTTGTACTTGTATAGCGCTTTTCTACCTTCAAGGTACTCAAAGCGCTTTGACACTACTTCCACATTTACCCATTCACACACACATTCACACACTGATGGAGGGAGCTGCCATGCAAGGCGCCAACCAGCACCCATCAGGAGCAAGGGTGAAGTGTCTTGCTCAGGACACAACAGACGTGACGAGGTTGGTTCTAGGTGGGATTTGAACCAGTAACCCTCGGGTTGCGCACGGCCACTCTCCCACTGCGCCACGCCGTCCCTGAAAAACAAAAGAGAAACAAGGCAGAAGACAAAGGAAATAAAATACATTAAAAGAGAACAAAGATTATGCAGCTGCAAAGTAAAGCACAACGTAAAACCATATGAGCAAGAAAATAAATATACTGCGCGCAGAGGACTGCATCATGCATAAACAGCTAAACAAATACACAATTTCAGCACCCACGTACACCCGATTGGCCTCTGCAGTGTTCCTTCTTTTCATGTTAACATTTAAGCCAGCTTTCACATCATATTATTATATTCATGTTCGTATTTAGAACAGCTAACAATTAGCGCTAAAGTTGCCAGTTAGCGATTAGCAACGCTAGCTGTCAGCTAGTGATTAGCGTTCTTGTCGCCAGCCAGCGTCGCTGTACTGTAATCTTTGAATATGTTAGTATTGCACAAGAACTAGATACCTTTTAGGACATTCACGGTGGCAGAGGGGTTAGTGCGTCTTCCTCACAATACGAAGTTCCTGCAGTCCTGGGTTCAAATCCAGGCTCGGGATCTTTCTGTGTGGAGTTTGCATGTTCTCCCCGTGAATATGTGGGTTCCCTCCGGGTACTCCGGCTTCCTCCCACTTCCAAAGACATGCACCTGGGGATAAGTTGATTGGCAACACTAAATTGGCCCTAGTGTGTGAATGTGAGTGTGAATGTTGTCTGTCTATCTGTGTTGGCCCTGCGATGAGGTGGCGACTTGTCCAGGGTGTACCCTGCCTTCCGCCCGATTGTAGCTGAGATAGGCGCCAGCGACCCCGAAAGGGAATAAGCGGTAGAAAATGGATGGATGGATGGAAGTTAAAATACAGTTTTATACAAGATCTGTCAGTAGAGGATCCCCGCTTCCAGGTCCGATTCCCGCTTCCCCAATATAGTCACCACTGTTGTTTTTGGGCAAGACAATTTACCAACCTGCTCCCAGTGCCACCCATACTGGTTAAGCTCTACCTTAAAGATGAAGATAAAGGGTTCGTTTTACTACATAAAGCGCTTTGAGTCACTAGAAAAAAAGTTCTATATAAATTCACTTCACTTTATTAGTTTGGGCGTCTTTGGCCTGGAAAACATTGAAGACCTCTGTTTTTTTGTGTTGATTGTCATACGATATTTCTTGTATAAAAGTTAGTTTTTCTTACTGTAAGGCATGTTACTTGGTAAAATTGTGCCTTTTTGGGGCTCTGACAAGCAAGGATTAAATTGATTTTAAGTCATTTGAATTTGCGACGCTGTCTCACAAAATTAGTTGTTCTCGATATGAACTGTGTCGGGGAACCAGTAAACCGGTATCCCGAGGTACTTCCGTGCTTCTAATGATATTACTTTCAAACCAGTTTTTTAATCTTTTAATCCGTTTTATTCAGCCTTTATTTGCAGCATGAGGGAACCTTTGCCGGTTCATTTAAGGTCATTCGAATTAACAAGTTCCACAACCTCATGATAGTTTCAGTCCAAGTGCAGAAAGAACCTTTGTAGAAGTGATACAATTTTGGGAACGATAATGAGCCAAAGGATGACATTTACATATTGAGCCAGCGCCTATGAATAATGCATAATGCATGTCATAAACCATCAGTGTTTCCCACAGGTCAGGCATCTATTTGTGGTGGTGTGGTCAGGCGGCGGCTGCGGCGATGACCAAGAAGAACGCGGAGTTGAAATATAATTACAACGCTTTATGTACATATTTATATACATATTTATATAATATGTAACTACAAGCTCCATTCACAGACAGAGTCCCATTGCTTTCATGAGCGGTCGAGCGAGTCAAAATCCGAAGAAAAAAATAATAATAAAAAAAAGAAGATATATATATTTATATATAATATTTTATTTTATTTATTTATTTATTTTTTTGTGGCGGCCGTAATTCTTTCTTGGCGGGCCGCCACAAATAAACGAATGTGTGGGAAACCCTGACCATATTTCACGTTCCTAAAATAATAAATATTTTCTATCCCATGTATGTTGTTGACGTGTTTGCTGTGTTCACAGATGATGCCCGACATCCGAGTGGCTCTTTTCGGCGCCAACCCAAACCGCAAGTTCATGGACTGAGACCCCTCCCCCCTCTTGTTGTTGGTATCATAGAATTATTGTTATTTTCTATTTTTCTCATATGAAAGAATTGTTTTACCCCGTGAGTGACATTTCCAAAAAGAGGGTGTCGTCATGGTTATTATTGTGTGATGTGCTGTTGTATTTCTTTGTGCATGAAGGGAGCACCGCCGCCACTCATCGTTACCCATAAACCTCTCTGGTAACGCAACACACTTACAGATTCTTGTTTGTTTACAGAGAAGTCCGTGTCGCAGAGTGGGCTTACCTACTTGAGTCTTGCTAACTGGATCTGTTTTATTGACAAATGAGCGTGAGTCGGAATGGGCGGAGCTTAACTAATGGCCGATATCCTCAAAGCGAACGCCGTAAAAAGTTAATTTATTTCGCTGATATCATTCCAGAGTATGTATATGATGTTACCTGACTAAATTATGAATGTTTGTTTTTGTGTGTACTTTTTTTCCCATTTGGATTGTTGTCTCAAACTTGTAACATGGTGTAAATGTACAACATAATAAAATATATGAATCATGACCTGTACACATCCATAGGCTGACTCTCTCTCACACACGCACACACACACACACACACACACATCCCATTACACTTTGTCCACGTTGCCTATTCACGCTCCATTCATTAGTTACTCACATGCTCTTTGTCAAACAAAAATGTCCCTATTATGCAGCTGCCCTTAGCATTTTGCTGACTTGTTGGGCAACAGACAAGCGCAGTCAGTCTTTTGGGAGACGACGGAGTGGAGACGTTGCTGCTCGTACTTGTAAGTACTTTTGCAATTATTGTAGTAATTCTAATTTTCAGTTTATTTACATTCTCATGGTTACACTGATTTGATGCTAAAAATATTTTTTGGGTCTTTTAACTATGTCTGTGTGAAGTAGGAGGTGAACAGCGCACCCCAGGGGTAGCCATGGTCGGGGCCCCGTCACTCCACCAAGCGGCGACTCTCCTCTGGTTCTGGACAGTGGCTGTTGGGATGCCAGACCCGACTTGGCGGGACCAGCTGATGCGCCAGGAAGCCAGCCGACAGACGGGAGGCAAGGTGATGCTCACTCCAGCCGAGCGTAGGCTGGATGCCAAGCTTCATCAAATGAAAGAGCAAGAAATGTCAGGTGACGTCTTCCCACCTGCCCTCCACTTCTTTAAAGCCAAGCCTTTCATCCAGAGAAGCTCCATCTTCAAGTTGCTGCAGGAAATGCCCAAAGGTGAGCAGACTTTGAAAGTGACATTCTACACCAGGGGTCACCAACCTTTTTGAAAGCAAGAGCTATTTCTTAAGTACTGATTAATGCGAAGGGCTACCAGTTTGATACACACTTAAATAAATTGCCAGAAATCGCCAATTTGCTCAATTTACCTTTAATAAATAAATCCATCCATCCATTTTATAAATTGGGTAATTCTGTCTCTCATTCCGTCGTAAATTTTTTTTTCCTTTTACGGAAGTTTTTTTGTAGAGAATAAATGATGAAAAAAACACTTAAGTGAACGGCTTAAAAGAGGAGAAAACATGAAAAAAATGAAAATGAAAATTTGAAACATACTTCATCTTCAATTTCGACTCATGAAAATTCAAAATTCAACCGAAAAATATGAAGAGAAAAACTAGCTAATTTGAATCTTTTTGAAAAAATAAAAAAAATATATAGAATATATAACAAATTGGACCAAGCTATATTTCTAACAGACAAATCATTATATCTTCTAGATTTTCCAGAACAAAAATTTTCAAATAAATTCAAAAGGCTTTGAAATAAGATTTTAATTTGATTCTACAGATTTTCTAGATTTGCCAACATAATTATTTTGAATTTTAATCATAAGTTTGAAGAAATATTTCACAAATATTCTTTGTCGAAAAAACAGAAGCTAAAATGAAGAATTAAATTAAAATGTATTTATTATTCTTTACAATACAAACAAATAAATTTACTTGAACATTGATTTAAATTGTCAGGAAAGAAGAGGAAATAATTTAAAAGGTAAAAAGGTATATGTGTTTGAAAATCCTAAAATCATTTTTAAGGTTGTATTTTTTCTCTAAAATTGTCTTTCTTAAAGTATTAAGAAGCAAAGTAAAAAAATAAATAACTTTATTAAAACAAGTGAAGACTAAGTCTTTCAAATATTTTCTTGGATTTTCTAATTCTATTTGAGTTTTGTCTCTCTTAGAATTAAAAAGGTCGAGCAAAGCGAGACCAGCTTGCTAGTAAATAAATACAATTTAAAAAATAGAGGCAGCTCACTGGTAAGTGCTGCTATTTAAGTTATTTTTAGAACAGGCCAGCAGGCGACTCATCTGGTCCTTACGTGCTACCTGGTGCCTGCGGGCACCGTGTTGGTGACCCCTGCTCTACACTGTAGATGAGCATACACACACACTTGTGTTATCCTGAGAGACAAGTGATGACACCAACAAAACAAGCATATGCTATTCTGCACTATAAATATTACACTTTAAAATTCATAATTTCAACTAATGCCAACGCTATTAAATGATGTAAAGTATAAATGCTGAGAGACAATCATTCAGTGGTGTGTCAAAATGGTACTTTGTGATGAGCATGAATTAACTTTTGGACTCAAAATGTTCGACACATTTTTTGTTTACACCTAAAATGTTAATTTACACAAGTTCACACAATATATACAATATTGTGCTTCAAAAATGTGCTTTGTGTATGCTGAGAGATGATCATTCACACCGATCCATACTATTTAGGCACATAAAAGTTTTTTCACTTTGACATGTTTTTTTTTTATAACCCAAAATGTTAATATACACATTTTTGGTGCCCAAAATATTAATTGACACATTTTTCCATCCATCCATTTTCTACCGCTTATTCCCTTTCGGGGTCGCGGGGGGCGCTGGCGCCTATCTCAGCTACAATCGGGCGGAAGGCGGGGTACACCCTGGACAAGTCGCCACCTCATCGCAGGGCCAACACAGATAGACAGACAACATTCACACTCACATTCACACACTAGGGCCAATTTAGTGTTGCCAATCAACTTATCCCCAGGTGCATGTCTTTGGAAGTGGGAGGAAGCCGGAGTACCCGGAGGGAACCCACGCATTCACGGGGAGAACATGCAAACTCCACACAGAAAGATCCCGAGCCTGGATTTGAACCCAGGACTGCAGGAACTTCGTATTGTGAGGCAGACGCACTAACGCCTTTGCCACCATGAAGCCCTGACACATTTTTTTGGACCCAAAATGTTGATGCATTTTGCTGGACCCAAAATAATCAATAATATATTTTTGGGATCCAAAATATTCATTGACACATTTTTTTGGACCCAAAATATTTGGCACATTTTTTAGGCCGAGAATGTAAATTTATCCATTTTTGTGGACCATAAATATACGTTTACACGTTTTTTACCCAAACTGTTTATTGACACTTTGTTTTGGACCCAAAATATTAATTGGTGCATTTTTTTAGATGCAAAATGTTCATTCACCCGAGTTTATACAACCATATTGCGCTTTAAAAATGTGCTTTGTACATGCTGAGAGATGATCATTCACACCAACGGAAGTGCATCAAAAGTTGTATTTGTTTGTAGTACTGTTTTGTAGCCAAAAAATAAATTGTGAATGGTTTATTTAATGATGTGAGGTATTTCAAATTGATTGTACTTTTTCATAATATTCTGAGGGATGAACATCCACGTCAAAAGTTGTGCAATTGTCCATCCATCCATCATCTTCCGCTTATCCGAGGTCGGGTCGCGGGGGCAGCAGCTTAAGCAGGGAAGCCCAGACTTCCCTCTCCCCAGCCACTTCGTCTAGCTCTTCCCGGGGGATCCCGGGGCTTTCCCAGGCCAGCCGGGAGACATAGTCTTCCCAACGTGTCCTGGGTCTTCCCTGTGGTCTCCTACTGGTTGGACATGCCCTAAACACCTCCCTCGGGAGGCATTCGGCTGACATCCTGACCAGATGCCCGAACCACCTCATCTGGCTCCTCTCGATGTGAAGGAGCAGCGGCTTTACTTTGAGTTCCTCCCG
>NC_084620.1:165000-170000 GCF_033978795.1 Nerophis ophidion
TTGGAGTTCGCCTCATCATGACAGCGCACAGGTACGTATTTGCTTTTTTATTCGTGTCATTCATTGCAGGACTTGATCATATCAGGAAATGAGTCCAGGCCCTCAAAAGGGGTCTCAAACTCATGGCCAGCGGCCCAATTGACGCTTGCAAGCCCATAAGTGTACTTACCTTGTTTTCCGGACTATAAGGCACACTTAAAAAAAAATTTTCCCCTCAAAACTCAACAGTGCGCCTTATAACCCGGTGCTCCTAATGTAAGGAATGATTTTGGTTGAGTATACCCACCCTGAAGGTATTTTATTTGGTACATTGTGTAAAGATTTAGTGTCACCAGTAGATGGCAGTCAAACATAAGAGCTACGTGTAGACTGCACTATGATGGAAATATGTCTCAAGTAAACAACACCAACATTTTAAATGTTCCACTGAAAAATATAGAACATTACACACAGTGCTCAAAAATCTATTAAAATGTTTAAGTACGACTTTGGTAAGCTATGAAGCCGCACCGCTTGAAGGATTGTCGGCGTATTAAACTATACGCAGATTATTATGATGTGTGTATAAGGTAAGACATATTATCTGGCGTTTTGTTTCACAATATTATGCAAAAGCAACCTTTCTTACCTTCTGGTACCTGCTGATCTGTATTTGGAATCTGCGTAAATACTGAAAAATTTCGCATGTCCGCCTTTGTAGCCCGTACCGACACCATAGTCGAAAATCTTATATTTCTCTATATTCTTGTTATGGGACATTCATCCTCTGCTGTTACCATTTGTAACATAAATTTGTGTAAAGTTCTTACTTATATCCGTCAGTTAACTTGAAAGCGCTAAAACATACCGGTGTAGTGAGTTATATTATTCCCCCAAGGAACTTTAGTTATTAGAGAGTTCGGTTGGACGTTTTTTCACGAAACACATTTCCGGTGTGGTTGTTTTCGGATGAGGAGATGCTGCTCAGTTGTTGATTTAAGTAAAGTCGGAATGTCATTAAAACAGTTAGCTCCATATTTTGACACTTCTTCCACTCCCGTCCTTGCACGCTACACCGCTACAACAAAGATGACGGAGAGAAGACTCTGCCGAAGGTGAGCCACGTAAATAAGACCGCCAGCAAAACGGCCCATCCGGAAACAACTGTCAGAAAGTGACTTGAAGATGATCTGTAAAACACAATCCATGCAACATTTTGACCAAAGAACCACCATTACATGTTATGTAGATTACAAGAAAGTATGTTAAATTTATGAATAATAATAATCGGTCCATCCTTTTTTGTATCGTTTGTCCCTTTCGGGGACCAAGTCAATATGACTCCTTTAATGCGCCCTATAATCTGGTGCGCTTTATATATGAAAAAAGATCAAAAACAGACCATTCTCAGCACCCAGCCTTTATAATCCGGTACGCCCTATGGTCCGTAAAATACGGTAAATTCGTAGGTTAGTGTAATAGCACACCCTAGTAGTTAAATATATTTTGACAATCTTGAACTCGACAAGACCAGTGCTTCTGAAATAGTGGGGGGCGCCGTGATATTTTTTTTTAGGTGGAGGGGGGGGGTTTATTAGCAGATCTTTTTTTTGCGCTCAATGTTTATTCATTGAATTTTTATAAAATACATTTTAAAACCCTGTTTTAACAAATGCATTTTGCTTGAAAAGTTTTATTCATTAAATTGTCAGCAAAATTAAAATGCAAAAAAATGCAGTTGCATAAATTCAGTCTAAAAAAAAAAAACCTTTGGCAATTAAAACACAAATTAACCTTCATAGTTGTTAACACAAAAAATGGTCTCACTCTCATATCTTCGTTTTGTATTTTGAAGCACTACTTACTGCCTTACATTTTTTTTTCAATTATACTTGAATTAATTTTCCAGGGATTCAAGTACATGTAGGAAAATCTTACAGTAAGTTTGAAAATAAAATAGTACTTACAAAACAAAGCAAACAACAGGATTGAATGTAATTATGATTAATTCTGGTTATTTCTTTGTACAAATTTTAATTTTTTTACTATCATATATTTAGATATTTGAGCATTATTTTTATTGAAATCTTAATTTTTATTTGTTTATTTTAAACTTATTTTTTTTCAGTTGCACATCTTTTTCACATTAAAATAATATATTTTTTTAATTAAGAGCACAGATTAGATTTAGACTTTTGGCCCGAATTAAGGTAAGGGGCTCTTATCAAATGAGAGGGGCATGGGATCATGCATAAATAAATGAAGGGTAGCGGGTACACTTCTACGTTGCCTTGAGGGAATATAATGTGATGCTGTTTATGACAGGCACAGTATGAAATCAAAAACACAAAATAAATACACAGTAAGTACATTTTTTAAACTGGGATTGGAATGTGACATGCAGTATACAGTATGTCATATGAGACACGATCGATTACTTCCTTCTTTATTTAAATGAAGTGGGTCTTGAACTGTGAATGCTTCTGCATTGAATTTGTCATGCACTGAATTTTTCCTTCTCACTACATTTTTATACATTGGATTTTTATAAACCACATTTTTAAACGCGGATTTTGCTTACACGATTAAATTGTTGGTATAATTTTATTTTCAGTTCAGAAAATTCAAACGCCAAAAATTCAGATACTAAAATTCAACGTAAAAAATAAACAAAATAACCTCCATAAATCCATAGTTGTTTACAGTAAATTGTGTACTGAAATATTTTGGTCTCACACACATATCTTCTTTTTGCATTTTGAAGCGCTACTTTGAACCATCTTTTTATTTTTTTTTAATCCAATACATTTTAATTAATATCCCAGACATATAACTACAGGAATTACAGGAATTGTTACAGTAATTATGAAAATAAAATACCACCAAAAAAGCTAAACAATTCTGAGCAAGCCATACGAAGCCAAAATCAATAGTATACGAAAATCAGCGGTTTGTTCCAGGGTTAGAAATGTATTTAAAACCAACAGTGCAAAATGTGAATTTTCGCAATTTTTCAGTTGGCCTTAAAATTTTGATCAGGAGTTCATAGAGAAAGCACCAGTAATTAGTACAGCATTAAACACTTTAAACATTAAACGGCGTGGCGCAGTGGAAGAGTGGCTGTGCGCAACCCGAGGGTCACTGGTTCAAATCCCACCTAGAACCAACCTGGTCACGTCCGTTGTGTCCTGAGCAAGACACTTCACCCTTGCTCCTGATGGTTCCTGGTTGGCACCTTGCATGGCAGCTCCCCCCATCAGTGTGGGAATGTGTGTGTGAATGGGTAAATGTGGAAGTAGTGTCAAAGCGCTTTGAGTACCTTGAAGCTAGAAAAGCGCTATACAAGTACAACCCATTTATCATTTATTTATTTTACCTATACTGATGTTATAAATGTATTGATATTGTTTTCCAGAGCTTTGAGTGCCTCGGAGGTGAAAGTGGCAGTGAAGGAGGCCATTGAGCTGCAGAAGTCATTCCCTGATGTGGTTGCAGGATTTGACCTGGTAGTAATTATTAATGGAATCAACACAACGAGGGTGACATTGCTGACATTGTGGTGTTGCAGGTGGGCAGGGAGGACAGTGGCAGGCCGCTATGGTACTTCCGGGACGCTCTTTCCCTGCCTGACCAACTCGGCGTCACGCTGCCCTACTTCTTTCACGCGGGAGAGACCAGTAGGTGAATCCTGTAAAACGCGTTTATACTAAATATGTGCTGAAGTTGTTTCTCTCCTTGCAGATGAGGAAGGCACCGAGGTGGATCAGAACATTCTGGATGCGCTCGTATTCAATACCAGCCGCATTGGCCACGGATACGCACTGGCGCACCACCCGATCGCGAAGGAGCTCTCCAGGAAAAGGAATGTGGCGGTGGAACTGTGCCCCATCTCAAACCAGGTCTAATAAGCATCTGTTGACTTCATACTTGCCAACTTTGAGACCTCAGAATTAGGGAGATATTGCACTAATCCCTGTTCCACCGTGCTGCCTTGATTGATTTCAACTCCTCCAAATTTGTTAATGAAAACTAAGAACTAAGATGCACGTTACAATCAAACAGCGACATTAATATAATACTTAAAACATTTACACTTTTTAGGGCATAACAAAAACCACATACTCTGTACACTACTAGCAGCCATCCAACGTCTTGGACTTGAAACGTAAAGTCATACTTGCAATTGAGACAGAGAATTTATTATACAAACCCCGTTTCCATATGAGTTGGGAAACTGTGTTAGATGTAAATATAAACGGAATACAATGATTTGCAAATCCTTTTCAACCCATATTCAGTTGAATGCACTACAAAGACATTTGATGTTCAAACTGATAAACTTTTTTTATTTTTTGCAAATAATCATTAACTTTAGAATTTGATGCCAGCAGCACGTGACAAATAAGTTGGGAAAGGTGGCAATAAATACTGATGAAGTTGAGGAATGCTCATCAAACATTTATTTGGAACATCCCACAGGTGTGCAGGCTAATTGGGAACAGGTGGGTGCCATGATTGGGTATAAAAGCAGCTTCCATGAAATGCTAAGTAATTCACAACCAATGATGGGGCGAGGGTCACCACTTTGTAAGCAAATTTTCAAACAGTTTTAGAACAACATTTCTCAACGAGTTATTGCGAGGAATTTAGGGATTTTACCATCTACTGTCCGTAAAATCATCAAAAGGTTCAGATAATCTGGAGAAATCACTGCACGTAAGCGATGATATTACGGAACGTTGATCCCTCAGGCGGTACTGCATCAAAAACAGACATCAGTGTGTAAAGGATATCACCACGTGGGCTCAGGAACACTTCATAAAACCATTGTCAGTAACTACAGTTGATTGCTACATCTGTAAGTGCAAGTTAAAACTCTGCTATGCAAAACAAAACCCATTTATCAACAACACTAAGGAACGCCACAGGCTTCACTGGGCCTAAGCTCATCTATGATGGACTGATGCAAAGTTGAAAGGTGTTCTGTGGTCTTGACGAGTCCACATTTCAAATTATATTTG